>NC_142352.1:5125000-5355017 GCF_059441175.1 Urocampus carinirostris | reverse complement strand
AGACAGAGAGGAGACAGAGAGAGAGAGAAAAAGAGAAAGAAGAGAGAGAGAGAAAGAGAAGAGAAGAAAGAGAGAAAGAAGAAAGAGAAAGAGAGAAAGAAGAGAGAGACCAGAAGAAGAGAGGACAGAAGAGAAGACGGAGAGAGAAGAGAGAGAGAAAGAGAAGAGAAGAGAGAGAGACGAGAGAGAGAGAGAGAGAGACGTGAGACAGAGAACGAGAGGAGCAGAGTAGAGAGAGAGGAAGAGAGAAAGAGAAAGAGAGAGAGAGACAGGAAGAGAGAGAAAGAAGAGAGAAGAGAAGAGAAAGAGATGAGAGACCGAGAGAGACAGAAGAGAGCAGAGAATAGAGAAAGAGAAAGAGAGAGAGAGACGGAGAAAGGAAAGAAGAGAGGGAGACAGATTAGATAGAGAGAGAGAGGACGGACGACGAGAGAGAGAGAAAGAGAAGAGAAAGAGAGAGAGAGAGAAAGAGAAGGAGAGAGAGAGAGAGAGAGAAGATATATATATCATCTCAAAGTTTGGGAAAAGTACTATCAAAGCTATATTAAAATGAAATGAAATGTTTTGCATTTCTATAGCGCTTTTCAAGTCAATGACTTCCCAAAAGCGCTTTACAATGTGCTCCACATTTCCCAATAGCGGCCATGCAGCCATGTAAAGGCGCTAACCTGCTTATTGGGGGTATTAGGGGTCAGTGTCTTACCCAAGGACACTTCCACATGTACCACGAACGAGCCGGGATTCGAACTGGATCCCTTGATCCCAAGACGAGCGCTCTACCTCCTGAGCTACTGCCACTTGTTTTGTGAGTCTTAGTCAATGTCGAGAATTTTTTTACAGTTCCTACCTTTATCCAGGGCGCTGTATTCGATCCTGTAACTGGTGACAGCTCCTCTGCTGTGCTGCGAGGACAACGGGATGCACATCAACCGAATATCCCGTCGGTGACGTGCTAGCGATGGAAAGCTGAGGCGGGGCGCTAGGAACTGCAAGACAGGCAAGGACGTGAAAGTATTTCAGAGATCCGGATTTGAGATTCACCGACGACGGCCAGCTATGACCCTCACCGTCCTCTAGCATGTCCCACCGTGACGGGCAAGGACGGGCGACTGGCCCCCATGGGCGAGTAGGCCACCACGAAGAAGGTGTAGGCGGTGTGGGGGAGGAGATCTTTGACGTGATACTCGGTGGTGTCGTTGTTCATGGCAAACTGGTACTCCACATTGTCGGACCCTGAAAAAGAATACAGATCGGTCCTTATTCTTATTAGTTAGCAGTCACATGTGTCAAACTCCCGGCCCGCGGGCCACGTCCGGCCCGCCGTCGTGATCGTATCCAGCCCGCAAGACCCCATTAGCTACACCGCTTCTATCCTCAGTAGGGTCGCGGGGGTGCTGGAGCCCATCCCAGCAATCATCGGGTAGTGGGCAGGGGACACCCTGAACTTGTTGCCGGCCAATCGCAGGCACACAGGGACAGACAACTCACTCGCTCATTCACACCTAGGGACAATTTGGACCGGCCAATTCACCTGAAATGCATGTTTTTGGAACGTGGGAGGAAAACCGGAGTGCCCGGAGGAAACCCACGCAAAGCACAGGGAGAACATGCAAACCCCGTACAGGAAGTCTGGAGCTGGATTTGAACCCACGCAGGAGGTTCCAAGACATGAACTGTGCCGCACATGCGCTAACCACTGCGCCGCCGTGCTGCCCGCCAAACATTTTACATTATTGTTATTGACGGCCCGTTCCTCCATCTCGTTCAAAACATGAACCATTGATCCTGTTCAGATACATGAAAAGCCAAACCAAAACTGAATTGAATGGCAGTACTTTTCAGAATAGTTAGGGAACGTATTCACTACAATTTACAGTCAAAGGTGTCACACAAAAAAAAAAAACTCGTTTTGGCTGTACAACGCTAAAGAATCCTTTAGATAAAAGCTCACTATATAATCTGTGTTCAGTGTTCAGATACCTTATAATGAAATCCACAGAACAAACTGTAAATACGCCATAACACCGTAGTAAGTTGAGTCAAAAAAGTTCCTGACCCCTGCTATATACTATATATAGACTATATGTCATGTCCAGCATGGTCGCCGTGGCGACCGGCTGGCCCCGCCCCCTGGGCACCGGCTGGAGCAGATCGTCGAATTTGCGTGTGGGCTTCTTAAGGGTGGGTTGTGGGTATTGCGGGTTGCTGGTTCATTGCATTTTCTGTTCTGTTTTGCTCTGTCCTGTTTTGTTTGATTCGGAGGAAACCTGTGTTTGCACGTTTTGAGTGAAAGCCTGTTTTGTGAGTATCCCTAGTCTTAGTTCTTGTTTGCCTGTAAGCCTGTTTTTGTTTTGTTTTGTCCCTGAGTGTTGGACGACTTTTATTTCCTTAATAAAAGTATCTGGTCGTTACGCGATTCAGTTCATCCTTCCTGCCTCCTGCCGCCGATCTGGTCCGGTCCCGTGACACTATACCCTTTTCGCCGCGCTGAAAACACAATACTGCGATCAGAGCAAATGATCAAATCGGAGTCATAGAAAACGGAATGATTGGAATTGTTATTTCTGAAATATACATGTTTTATGTATATTTCCAGGCTTTGTAGCATTTTCATATTTCTACTTTTGACAGGAGATATATTAAGGAGAGCAAAATATTTTCAGATATATATTTTTTTTTTAATATACATTGACATAGGAGCAAAGGAATTTGAATGTTATTTTAATGTTAAGTTGTTGAAGTTAAGTTCTAAGTTTTATAATTTAACAAGATATTTTTATTTAGAGCAAAATAATAAATACTGTATAAGTGATTTAAGGTTTAAATATAATATTCTTGTCTGTTTTTATTTATATTTATGTTCCAAAAACATTAAGTTTAAGCGTGTCAATAAATGTTTATCCTGGTTGACCCGAGACCTTAAGTGTGTTTTGAATTTTGGCCCCTTGTGCAATTGAGTTTGACATCCCTGAGTTAGCTCATCAGTCACCCCCCTACTGCTAAAGGGCCCCAACTGGGGTTTGAACTGGGCACAAATGTTTTTATAAGTTTACAACTTACAATAAAGGGAATTTTGAACATTACACGTGGTCGGGTCATTTTGAGTTATTAAGCCATTGTCGATCTGGTTGTCATTTTCACTTCCACCACCGCAGCTGATTGTGTTTGTCTCTTTGTTACTTTAACCCTTGCCTTTTCTATTTCCGTTTTTTGTTTCCTGTTTCGACTTGGTCAGATTTTATTTTGTTTGGACATGTCATTTACTGGGTTTCGACACGGTCCCGTTCCTGTTGGTATTTCCTGTCCAGTATTGATCCCGTTTATTTTGTCCTGTTTGATTTTGGTTTCGCAGCACGGCGGCTCAGTGGTTAGCGCGTGTGCGGCACAGTTCTAAGGTCTTGGGAACCTCCTGTGTGGGTTCAAATCCAGCTACCGGAATTCCTGTGCGGAGTTTATATGTTCCACCCATGCTTGCCTGGGTTTTCCTCTAGGCACTCCGGTTTCCTCCCACATTCCAAAGACATGCATTGGATTGGCCAGTCCAAATTGTCCCTAGGTGTGAATGAGCGAGCGAGTTGTCTGTCCCTGTGTGCCCTGCGATTGGCTGGCAACCAGTTCAGGGTGTCCCCTGCCCAGTGCCCGGTGATTGCTGGGATGGGTTCCAGCACCCCCGCGACCCTACTGAGGATAAGCGGTGCAGCTAATGAGATGAGATGAGAGATGAGATGTCATTTACTCTGTGCTTCCTTGTTCAATTGTTACTTTGGTCCTCGTTATGTTATTAAATCATACTTAAATATGTTCAAGCATTAAATACCACACAATTAGAAAAGAAACTGGAAGTACTTTTGCTAACTTTAAGGAACCATAAATTTAGGACTGCAGGCCTACATTCTAAAAATTGCAGATGTCAAGCCCTGCCTCAACGCGGTGCCTGAAAGCTGGCTTAGAACTGGTGCAGACCAGGGAATCTGACTGTTTTATTGAGACAAAGCACTGCGAATGAACGCGGCAGGTGATGACGTGATGTGATTTCTGCCAAGTGCTATGAATGTCAAGGTAAATGAATTAAATACAGTGTCGGTAAACTCTAGGACACAGGTGTCAAACAGGCGGTCCACGGGCCAGGTCAGGCCCGCTCAGGGATTGAATCCGGCCCGCGGAACAACACTCAAAGAAGCGCAAGAGAAAAACAAGCTGCAGGTTGAAATATGTCAACTTGATGATGCCAAAGTCAGGTGCCTCGAACAAAGATACACTGTACTTGTATTTCTTTTTCTCTCTATCTCTCTCTCTCTCTTCCACCCCTTTTCTCCCACTCTCTGTATCTGTCTCTTTCACTCTCTGTGTCCCTCTTTTTCTCTTCCTTTGTTGCTCTTTGTCTCTTTCTTTCTCTGTGTCATTTTAACTTCTTTTGCTCTAACTTCCTTTTTTCATTTTCTCTCTTTCTCTTTCTCTCTTCATGCCCTTCGCGCTTTCTTTTCTCTGCTTCTGTCTTTCTATTTCTCTTTGGATTTCTTTCTTCCTCTCCGTTTCTTTTCCCCCTTTCTCGCAACTTTTTATCTTGTTTCTCACACTCTCTCCCTCTCTCTCTTTTTCTTTCTTTGTCCCACCCTCTCTCCTTTTCCCTCCCTCTTTCTCTTATTTCTTTATCTCTCTTTTTCTTTCTCTTTAATCTACTAGTCCGGCCCCCGACAGAATGTTTGTTCTATCGTGTGGCCCCCGAGTTAAAATGAGTTTGACACCCCAGCTCTAGGAGTAACTGTAACCCCTGTGGGGTTTGTAATAAATCAAAGGTTTCTTTTGTAAATTTGCGTATGCGACTTTTAATCAGGTACGGTATTACATTTCTTAATTTATATTAGTTGTAGTTATTTTTCAAGAATGTGTCTTTTGGTTTAACTTATTTTTCTCAAGAAAAGTAAAATTACTTTTTCTAGTGTAGAACTCTCAAAAATAAGGAAAAATTACACAAAATAAGAAATCAAAACATCAGGACCAGTTATTTGAAGGCCCTTCAATGAGTTATTACCGTTGTTTTCTTATACATTGTGACGAAGACCTTACCTTTAATATATGTAGAAATTAAATTACCGTATTTTCCGCACTATAGGGCGCAACGGGTTATAGGGCGCACCCCCAAAAAATAGTTTTTGGTCCTATATCTTCCATAGGTAAGGCGCACCGGATTATAAGGCGCTACAATGGGAACGTGGACAAAACAGTCAGATGATTCAGTCCAACTGATTACCCCCTTAACATTCCCAAAGCTTGCAAAGAAGCAAATACGTGTCGTAGACACGTGCGGATGCGGTGTCCGTACGATGTCACTTAAATGCGTAATTTCAAATATCATTCGGAAGGTTAAAGTCTTGGAATTCAAGAAATGCCAACCATTCCTTAGTTTCTATTTTCTTTTTCGCTCGCAACTTTACTGTGCATATGACAATAAACACTTGGAATTGAGTTTAATTCACTCAACTCATCACAGCAACATCAATATCGTTCTAAAACAAGATACCGGGAAAATATAGAGCCGCATAGTTCACCTAAGTTCTCTTGCAGCCATCACGTTCAATAATGATACGCAACCGTGGTCTTCTTACAACCGTGAGTGTAGTAAATCCAGGAGAGTAAAATATTTACAAATACAGACTACATGTTTCTTTGTGGCGTAGTTTAGCAAGCTTGCTATTCAGTCATCTTTTTCGGCCAATTGCAGGGTTTGTTTTGGCCCTCTAGCGTATCCAAGGCTCCGCATAACTTCAGCCAATAGCGATTGATTTAACGGATGATTGACACATTGGTTAGCCAAAGAAATGCCGGTATATAAATTCCAGCATACACCGCGAACTACTCCACGTTCGGGGGAAAATCGAGTCGGCGGCTGTTGCGTAAGTTGCGAGACCTTGCGAATTTAATATTGAGCCATACATAAGGCGCACTGTATTATAAGGCGCATGGTCAGCTTTTGAAAAAAATTATGACTTTTAGGTGCGCCTTATAGTGCGGAAAATACGGTAAATGAAATAATCTATATTTATATAGCGCTTTTCAAGTCAATGACTTCCCAAAGCGCTTTACAATGTGCTCCACATTTCCCAATAAATAACCTGCCTATTGGGGGTATTAGGAGTTCAGTGTCTTACCCAAGGACACTTCGACGTGTAACACGGACGGGCCGGGATTCGAACTGGGATCCCTTGATCCCAAGACGAGCGCTCTACCTCCTGAGCTACTGCCGCCCCTAAGATAGCAGTAATTAAGATAAAAATAAAATATATTCCCTCCCAACAACCTGAAACACCAAATTCAGTCTGGACAAAGGTCAGGTGTGAAGCTGAGTTTTTGGGAATTTTCCACTGACTGGATATATAAATGATTGTCAGACATTATATTATCGGTTCTCACAAACCCATACTGTTATTGTTGAGCTAAAAAGTGAGGAATAATTTAGTTACTAATCCAGCTTTCTAGATAAACAGCCATGTACATAGTAAATGTCTTTTTGAGTATTGGTAGTTCACATTAAATAAATGGTTTGTTGATGGGCTTAGATTATAATTATCCAACATGCTTATTGCAACAAAATGATTGTTCTCCATCTGACATCTATTACAGTGGAACCTCGGTTTTCGAACGCCTCTCAGTTCGAACAAATCGGTTCTCGACCAAAAATGTCGAGAAATTCTTGCTTCGCTTTTCGTTCAAAAAAATCGGAGTTCGAACGCCGGTGCGCTAGGGGCGACGCCGAGCGGCGTACGGGTGTAGATTGCCCCCACCCTTCGTGAAGAACTGTTGTCACGGCAACGCGCACTCCTTTTCTGTTTTCGTTTTTCAAAAGCGGTAGGGAGTGTTTTAACCCCTAATTATGCCTCGGAAGAAGGTTGGTGCAAGCAGCAAAGTTGCTACAGGTGAAAAAAGAGGAGTAGTGCGTACAACTATTGCATTTAAGAAAGAAACAATAGCAAAATATGAAGAAGGTGTGCGAGTTTCCCTTCTTTCGAGGGAATAGAGCATGGCTTCTGCAGACCACCACAAAGGTAAGAAATCCTATTCATGAATCTTTTCTTTATCCTTTAACCGCTCACCACTTTTTTGTGGAGACCCGGGTGCTAAATGACGTGTAAACGACCTGATTTTTTTATTTTTACACGTTCATGTTAGCGTCATCTTTCGTACGGAAGATGACGCTAACGCGAACGTAAGATTAGCCTGGGTTAGCTTCATGTTTACTTTCGTGGTAAACATTCAGGGTGTTGGAACGGATGAAAACAATTTTACATTACTTTTAATGGGAAAAAACAGCTTCGGTGATCGTACAAATCGGTTTTCGTACAAAGAAATGGAACGGATTATGGTCGAGAACCGAGGTTCCACTGTATAGGAAATATCAACGATACAAAGTATTTTTTGTCCACCCGGCCACTCACCTGCAGCCCGCTGACAATGCAGGGAATATCCAATAATCTGGTCCGCATTGTACTCTGGTCTCTCCCACATGAGCAGGGCAGTTGTGCTGGAGTAGGGTGCGACCGACAGACTACGGGGTGGGCTTGGAAGCCCCTCCCTCACGATCACGGTGAGTTTGGCAGTGGCGCAGGCGCTTCCCAGCCCGTTATCGGCAATGCACTGGTAGTAGCCGGCATCCTCCAGGGCCAGTTGGTTGATAAGCAGGACGCCTGGGTTTTGGGTCTTGGCTCGGCGGGAGGACCGGATCGGACGGCCGTTTTTCAGCCAGCGTAACGTTGGTGTGGGCTCCCCAGAGCTGTTGCAAACAAACCTGGCCGTGTTTCCCCGTGAGAGGGACACAGTCTCTGGGGGCTGAAGAATGACCGGAGGGGCTGGTGACAGAGGCAGAGTTTGTAGGATAGGTCAGTGTAAGGTGGGCTTAGGGTACTTCCCCAAAAAGTTCTCTAAACAGGGTTGGGTAGGGTTACTTTAACTTGATTACTTTCAATTACTTTTGGATTACTCCCATACCAAATATGCTAATAAAACACAAAAGAAACTAAATATGAATAAAATGATGACTCACAACACGTGGTAAGCTTTCTCTCCTGGCTTTGATCTCTTTGATCTCCGGCAAAACTAACATAAAATGCGACAGAAACAAAATGAAAATAAATCCAAACAGCTTCCCAACATCATTTTTGCTGTTCCATGTGTTCCGTTACTCCCCAAGCCTGCACAAAATGTAGTAATTTTACTCATATTTAGTTTATTTTGTCTTTTATTAGCATATTTGGTATTGGAGTAATTCAAAAGTAATTGAAAGTAATCAAGTTAAAGTTACCTTACCCAACCCTGTCTCTAAACCAGATGGTATCACATTTCAATTTCAAATATAGGTACCGCCCAAAGGGGTGTTTCTTTCTTTCTTTCTTTCTTTCTTTCTTTGTTCTGCCTAAATAAATGCAGTTTGGTGGGGGAAGGGCCCCCCAGAGTTAGGAGCGCGACCAAGGAGATGGACGTAAGTTTCCTCCTCTTCTGGCCCCTTCCCCTCTCCAACTGCCAGTTGTAACAAGTCGAATGCCTGGTGTATCTTTTTTAGCGTTAGCAACTTGTAAATAGCTCTACCACATATAGGAGGTCGATTTAAACCCCACAGTCAGGGCTAAGGAACATAAGGCTCACGGGTAGGTTTGGCTCTTTTCATGTGTACATCTGGCTTGAGTACAAAATAATGACCGTGCTGATCTCTGTATTGTTGGTATACGCACATTTTGGAAATTTTGGAATCCTGTACAGTGTATTAAAGCTCATCAAACAATGTATGCTCACTGTTTATGATGAAAACCCACAGAACAAATTGTAAACACCCGGAAATGTTCGCCAAGAAATTAGGTTCCTGACCTGAAATAGGTCATGATTACATGGAGAAGCTTTCTGCATGTGTGTCAGTTTTTTACCTCTCCATAACTTCAATACTAAAAATTAATAAAATTGATATTTAAAACTGAGGGTGGTTGTCAATACTATTCGCCAGAATTTGGATTTATATGATTCAAACCAATTCCATTTACATGGATTTGTCACGGTTGCCATGGCGCCCAATTGGCCCCGCCTGTGTGACACCAGCTGCGGCTTATTAAGAGATTGGCTTTCCGTCTTTTTAAGCTCAGGGCACTCTCTCTTACTTTGTCACTCCGTCAACGAACTTCTGCCCCGCAAGACATGGGTTTCGACACGGTCCTGTTCCTGTTGGTATTTCCTGTCCAGTATTGTTCCCGTTTATTTTGTCCTGTTTGATTTTGGTTTCGCAGCACGGCGGCGCAGTGGTTAGCGCTTGTGCGGCACAGTTCTAAGGTCTTGGGAACCTCCTGTGTGGGTTCAAATCCAGCTACCGACCTTACTGTGCGGAGTTTGTATGTTCTCCCCGTGCTTGCGTGGGTTTCCTCCGGGCACTCCGGTTTCTCACACATTCCAAAGACATGCATGTCAGGTTAATTGGCCGGCCCAAATTGTCCCTAGGTGTGAATGAGCGAGTGAGTTGTTTGTCCCTGTGTGCCCTGCGATTGGCTGGCAACGAGTTCAGGGTGTCCCCTGCCCACTGCCCGATGATTGCTGGGATGGGCTCCAGCACCCCCGCGACCTTACTGAGGATAAGCGGTGCAGCTAATGAGATGAAATGATTTTGGTTTCCAGTTTTGTTTCCGTCCATTTTTGTCCTGTTTATTATTTTCTCCAGTCTTCGTTCCCGTCTAGTTTCTTCTTTTTATTTTCGATATCCTGATTTGTTACCTATCCTCTCTGTCCCGCCCTGTCCGGTATCGAACCCATATGTCCGATATCAACTCGGGCAATTGGAATCGATCTCGTCCGTCCCTGGCTTCCTGTCTTTCCACGCCAGACCGCTGCCTAACATGCATGTCTCCCCATTTCCCGTAAAATAAAAGGCTTGTGTGAGAACATCACGCGTTTGGGTCCTGATCATGTTCTGGTTCATGACAGGATTTTATTCACTTAAATTCAATAAATGTTAATATAAATACAGGGTATTTGAAAACAATTGATAACATCTGAATATTAATAATAATTAATTGTTATCATAAATATATTTATTTCCCTAAACTGACTCACAAGTAGATCATTTTTATATAACATTTTACAAAAACAGTATTCTGGTGGAGGCTGTTACCCAACATATGCTTTAGTGCAGGGGTGTCAAACTCATTTTAACTCGGGGGCCACACGATGGAACAAACATTCTGTCGGGGGCCGGGCTAGTAGATTAAAGAGAAAGAAAAAGAGAGATAAAGAAATAAGAGAAAAAAGGGAGGGAAAAGGGGAGAGGGCGGGACAAAGAAAGAAAAAGAGAGAGAGGGAGAGAGTGTGAGAAACAAGATAAAAAGTTGCGAGAAAGGGGGAAAAGAAACGGAGAGGAAGAAAGAAATCCAAAGAGAAATAGAAAGACAGAAGCAGAGAAAAGAAAGCGCGAAGGGCATGAAGAGAGAAAGAGAAAGAGAGAAAAGGAAAAAAGGAAGTTAGAGCAAAAGAGGTTAAAAGACGCAGACAGAGAAAGAGACAAAGAGCAAAAAAGGAAGGGAAAAAGAGAGACACAGAGAGTGAAAGAGACAGAGTGGGAGAAAAGGGGTAGAAAAGAAAGAAAGAGAGAGAGAGAGAGATAAAGAGAGAGAGAAATAAATACAAGTACAGTGTCTTTGTGAGAGGCACCTGGCTTTGGCAACATCAAGTTGACATATTTCAATCTGCAGCTTGTTTTTCTCTTGCGCTTCTCTGTGTGTCGTCTCGCGGGCCGGATTCAATCCCTGAGCGGGCCTGATCTGGCCCGCGGGCCGCCTGTTTGACACATGTGCTTTAGTGTGTTTGGCAGGAGCCGGATCACTCGTATGCCGTTTCTCAAATTGTTTAGAATTTGCCATTTAAGATTTGGACGAATAAATCTAGTTTAGTTAATCCTTACTTGATATTTTCTTTGATATTTACATCTCACAGGATATTATATTTTTTGAAACACCCTGTACATTTCTAAAAAAAAAAACTAGATTTCTTTATGGGCCTAACAAAATCTTAGATATTAGATCTTGTTTTGTTTTTTTATTGTCACATATTAATTTCCATATTGTATTCATCCATCTATCTATCCATTATCTTCACCGCTTAACAGTAGGGTCACGGGGGTGCTGGAGCCCAGTATACATTGGAAACATCCAGTATTTCAAGTGCAACAAGTACTAACAATACTGTCAGGGGTAGATTAAAATAAATAAGAAGCAAAAATAAGTCACAAATAATTACAATTTCTCACAAATTTACTCCATTATTTGAATTTAAATATAATTCATTTAAATACCATTCTGCCAAGGGCTCTGAATGTCAAGGTAAATGAATTAAATACAGTGTGGGTAAACCAATTTTGTCACTTTAACTGGAGCAGAACTCCATCAATGACTGGGAGCTTGTTACCAGATATTCTGCATTACGGAGTATGATTATCCTTGTGATTTTAAATGACAACAATCAAAATAATTAAAATATGATTTGTAAATGATATCTCAAAACCTATTTAAATACGTCGTGGATAGCTCTTGAATTCAATAATTGCACTAGTGGCAGATACAAAGCAAGTAGTTTGACATTCAAAAATACAGTGGAACCTCGGTTTTCGAACGTCTCTCAGTTCGAACAAATCGGTTCTCGACCAAAAATTTCAAGAAATTCTTGCTTCGCTTTTCGTTCAAAAAAATCGGAGTTCGAACGCCGGTACGCTAGGGGCGACGCTGAGCGGCGTACGGGTGTAGATTGCCCCCACCCCTCGTGAAGAACTGTTGTCACGGCAACGCGCACTCCTTCTCTGCTTTCGTTTTTAATATCGGTGAACGGAGTGTTTTAACCCCTAATTATGCCTCGGAAGAAGGTCGGTGCAAGCAGCAAAGTTGCTACAGGTGAAAAAAGAAGAGTAGTGCGTACAACTATTGCATTTAAGAAAGAAATAATAGCAAAATATGAAGAAGGTGTGCGAGTTTCCCTTCTTTCAGGAATACAGCATGGCTTCTGCAGACAACCGCCAAGGTAAGAAATCCTACTCATAATTCTTTTCTTTATCCTTTAACTGCTCACCACTCGTTGTGGAGACCCGGGTGCTAAATGACGTGTAAACGACCTGATTTTTTTATTTTTACACGTTCATGTTAGCGTAACCTTTCGTACTGAAGATGACGCTAACGCGAACGTAAGATTAGCCCGGGTTAGCTTCATGTTTACTTTCGTGGTAAACATTTAGGGTGTTGGAACGGATTAAAACAATTTTACATTACTTTTAATGGGAAAAAACGACTTCGGTGATCGTACAAATCGGTTTTCATACAAAGAAATGGAACGGATTATGGTCGAGAACAGAGGTTCCACTGTACACAAAAAATGTGTCCAATGTAAAATATGGAAGAACTAATGATACGATCCTGCATGTCCTCAGTAACCCTGACTCAAACTATCATGAAATTAATGCAAAATGTGTTCACCCTTGAGTCATTTTAAGTATTTAGATATTATATTATGTTTTTACTTTGCTGATAAATGTTGTAGCTCATTGTGTTGCTCAAATCAGTTCAACTAAATAGGAGTCCTTGGGTACCTTTTTCTGTATTTACTCTGAAAATGTTGGCATAGTAGAAAATGTTCTGTTGAAATAATTTGCCGAAGTCCAGTCTGCCTTGTACGGAGGTTAAGTGTGAAAATGATAAACACCTAATGAAACAAAAGAAATGAGGAAGTGTCTACTCGAGTATATTGTTAAAATGGTATGTCACGTTTTAAATAGTGGGTATAATTGGCTGTCTGTCCATTTTTATATTGTAGTCCGATTGTGGGTCAAGCAGCAGTTCAGCTCGAAGTTGGGTATCAGTTAAAATGTGTGTCGAGGACCAATTCAGCTGTCAGTCGAGCAGCAGTTCAGCTGTGAATCAGCTATGAGTCGAGTATCAGTTCGAGTATCAGTTCATTGAGTGGTAGCAATTTAGCTTTGTGTTGTCTAGCGATTCAGTCGGTTTTAGTGAAACAATAAAGCAGTGAGTTGGGTGCAGTTTTCTATGGGACGAGCAGAAGTACAGCTCTTAGCCAGGTAGCAACTCAGCTGTGAATCAGGTGGCAGGGTAGCAGTTCAAAGTTCAGAGGTAGCAACTTAGCTGCTCTATGAGTTGTGTCGCAATGTATTTGGAAGTTGTGAATGAGTGCAGGTAACAAAACCGTTAAGCGCCAAAGTTCAGCGCTTAAGTGAAGCCTCGGGTTTATTTTGGGCTTACTTTGGGCTTACTTTGGGCTCGGTCATTCAAATGAAGTCTGATCTTCTGCGCCAAAGTACGCATAGCGCCAAAGTACGGCATCAGGTGGAGCGCCAAACAACACGTTTCGAATCGCACTTTGGTGCCAAAGTACGCGCAATGCCGAAGTACACGAAACACCGGAGTGATGTGCCAGTTTTTACTCAAGTTATTCAACTTCAGAGTTATAATTCTGAAGTTGAAGTAAAAAGGAGTCATCCAAAAAAATGACTTGAGTGAAAATGAGTTAGGTCCGGATTAGGGCCAAGTTCAGGCCAGGGCCCAAGATCTTACCTTGAATAGCCATGTGGCAGTTTAGCTGTGAGTCGAGCAGCAGTCAACATTGATAGGTAACAATTGCGCAATTAGTTGCGTAGCAATTTAGTTGACAGCTATGAAATATACCTAGCTAATAGAAGAACATCAGATAAGCTGTGAGTAAAGTAGCAGTTCACCTTTCAGAGGTAGCAATTTACCTGCCGTTTGAGTTCTGTAGCGATTTTGTTGGAAGTCGTGTGTAGAGCAAATAATCCCAGCACAAAAAATACTTTGACATTCTTTGTTTCAAATAATTCACTGGATGGAATGAGTTTGGATTAGTAATTAATATCAGAACTCAAAGAACTCAGAGTAATAGGGTAAATTAATTGTTTCATCAGTGTAGGAAATTATAGCATCCGTCAGATAAAAAAAGGGATTTGTGGTGGAGCACAAGCTAGGCCAAATTCGGTTACTGACTGCAGTAAAGAATAATTTGATTTTCAAAATTAAAGCTAGAAAAATAGCTACATGAGAAACAGTCTAATTAACAAAGCTGTGAGTCAGGGAGCAGTTTAGCTATAAATTGTGTAGGAATTTGGTTCGTTAAGTTGTAAGTCAGGTAGAAGCTCAGCTGTGAATAAGGTAGCAGGTCTAGTAGAAGTTCAAGATTGGTAGTCAAGTGGCAGTTCAACTCTGAGTCGAGCACCAGTTCTGCTGTGATGAGTAGCATTTCAAATGTAAGTCGAGCAGCAGTTCAGTTGTGAGACAGGCAACAGTTTATCTCTGAGTTGTGTAGTAATCCAGTTGGTAACCGTGTATGAGTTCAGCTGTGAGGCGAGCCACTCTTTAGCTGGAAATGAGTTTTTCCTTGCCCTCATGTAGGTTTTAGATCAGGGGATGGTGTCATAATAGTATGTGGTTTGCAATAATCTGTGGTCTTCGCAGCCCTTTGAGACTCTTTGTGATTAAGGGCCATACAAATAAACACAACTTGACTTGACTTCTTGTAATTAAGGGCTTCACAAATAAACATGACTTGACTTGACTTGAGGTTTTTGAATTTTTCCTTGCCCTCGTGTAGGTTTTAGATCAGGGGATGGTGTAATAATAGTCTGTAATTATAGACTGTGGTTTGTGTAGTAATCCAGTTGGTAACCGTGTACGAGTTCAGCTGTGAGGCGAGCCACTGTTTAGCTGGAAATGAGTTTTTCCTTGCCCTCATGTAGGTTTAAGATCAGGGGATGGTGTCATAATAGTATGTGGTTTGCAATAATCTGTGGTCTTCGCAGCCCTTTGAGACTCTTTGTGATAAAGGGCAATACAAATAAACACAACTTGACTTGACTTCTTGTGATTAAGGGCTTCACAAATAACATGACTTGTAGTTTTTGAGTTTTTCCTTGCCCTCATGTAGGTTTTAGATCAGGGGATGTTGTCATGGTCGCCTTGGCGACCGGTCTGCCCCGCCCCCTGGGCACCAGCTGAAGCAGTTCAACTAATCGCGTGTCTGCTATTTAAGGCTGGATTGTGGGCTTTGCGGGGGCTGGCTCATTATATACACATTGTCCGTTCTGTTATGCCTTGTCCTGTTTTGTTGAGTTGGAAGAAGCCTGTGTTTGCACGTTTTGTTAAAACCTGTTTGTTCTGTCTTGTCCCTGAGTAATGGACAACTTTTATTTTGGTAAATAAAAGTTTTGGATCGTCACGCAATTGAGTTCTCCCTTCCTGCCTCCTGCCTCCGTTCTGGTCCGGTCACCCCTTCTATTCCGTGACAGATGTTGTCATTATAGTATGTGGTTTGCGATAATCCGTGGTCTTCGCAGCCCTTTGAGACTCTTTGTGATTAAGGGCTATACAAATAAACATGACGTGACTTGACTTGAGGTTTTTGAGTTTTTCCTTGCCCTCATGTAGGTTTTAGATCAGGGGATGGTGTCATAATAGTCTGTAATAATAGACTGTGGTTTGCAATAACCTGTGCAGCCCTTTGAGACTCTTTGTGATTAAGGGCTATACAAATAAACATGACTTGGCTTGAGTTAAGATTAAACAAAATCCCCTGACTTTCCTCCTTAATTCCCTTGTGACTTCGGCTACATTTTTCTTCCTTCTCATCACTGTCAATACGGTGATGCCAATTATTTACCGACTGGTGGCCTTTAAACACAAGAGGCAAGCGTCACTTACCAGGCACATGCAGCTCAGCAGTAGCGGTAACAAACTCTCTGGTGCGAGGCTTATTGGCCCTGCAGACGTAGATGCCTGCATGGTGGCGCCTGGTATCCCTGATCACCAGGTTGGTAGCAAGGACGACCACGTCTGGGGATATAGGCTTTCCATCTGATCAACAGAGGCAAATGAAAAATCGCTGATGATCAGGGTTGGGTAAGGTTACTTTAACTGGATTACTTTCAATTACTTTTGGATTACTCCGATACCAAATATGCTAATAAAAGACAAAAGAAACTAAATATGAATTTTGTGCAGGCTTGGGGAGTAACGGAATACATGGAACGGCAAAAATGATATTGGCAAGCTGTTTGGATTTACCGTAAATTCCGGTCGTTAAGCCGCTACTTTTTACCCAAACGTTCAACCCTGCGGCTTATTCAGTGATGGGGCCAATTTATGTAATTTTTCTAACAGCCGCCGACATCAATCCGTCACTCAATTCTCAATACCAAGTGAAAGAAACCACCAATGACAAAACAGACGACTTCAACGTCTGTGTTACAATCTGGCACTATTCTCCACAGTTTGATTGCCCTGGCGCTGCTGTACAAAAATATAGGGCTCGCATTTTATGTGACACAGCCCTCACTAACATTTATTCGGGTGCAGTACTAAATATGTGCCCGTATTTGTAATTGCCATCTCGAATAGTCACATGAGCCGAAAACACGAGACATATACAACTCGGGGTAGAACTGAAAAATGACGCACGCATGTGCAATCTGCGTCAGGTGGCCGGGGACCTCCCCTTTTTTCCCTTCCATTAATTTTCTGTGTTAATAAATTGTGTGTCCAATTTCATTCGGCCTGGTTCATTGAATCTGTATTTTTGCGATCAGTAATTCATATCAGAACTCAAATAACTGAGTAATAATGTAATTTTAATTTTTACACACGAATCAAGTCCTTATTTTTACACCCTAATGGAACAACAGTTAAAGTCGTCTATTAGAATGCCACACTACTCTTTCCGCAGCATCGACATCAATCTGTCATTCAATTCTGGAGGAACAATACCAAGTGAAAGAAACCACCAATGACAAAACAGAGACGACTTCCACATCTGTGTTACAATCTGGCACTATTCTCCACAGTTTGATTGCCCTGGGGCTGTTGTATACAAATATAGGGTTTGTATTTTATGTGACAAAGCCCTTAACATTTATTCTGGTGCAATACTGAATATGTGCCTGTATTTGTAACTACCATCTCGAATAGTCACATGATCTGAAAACACGTGACATATACAACCCGGGGTAGAACTGAAAAACGACGCACGCATCTGCAATCTGCGTCAGGTGGCCGGGGACCTCCCCTTTTTTCCCTTCCATTAATTTTCTGTGTTAATAAATTGTGTGTCCAATTTCAATCGGCCTGGTTCATTGAATCTGTATTTTTGGGATCAGTAATTCATATCAGAACTCAAAGAACTCTGAGTAATAATGTAATTTTAATTTTTACACACGAATCAAGTCCTTATTATTACGTCCTAACGGAATAACAGTCAAAGTCGTAACTACCATCTCGAATAGTCAAATGATCCGAAAACACGTGACATATACAACTCAGCAACGCACGCATCTGCAATGTGCATCAGGTGGTGTTGTACAAAATAAACTTGCATTTGTAGAATAGATTTGCATACATTTAGAAATAAATGTAGAAACACTTGCTTACAGTTGGGAGAAATGTTGCTTACATCTCGGGAAGGTCTCGGCGGACGAATTAGTATAAACAATCCTCCTTAAGGGAGGACAACAGATAACGGCTAAGGGAAAGGTAACATAAACTGGCATAAACTTAAAAACACTTCCAAATAAGGACGGAACCCTGGGCAGGTCAGGCGTGAAAAGGGACGGGGCCAAACCGGGTACACGTGCTATGTTGAAAACTATAAAGACACACGCATATCTTTGATTCGCTGAGTCTCTTGTTGAAATTGTGTATCAATAAAAAGAACTCCCTCTTACGTCATTTTGATTCCTGCATTTCTTTGAACACGTATGAGACGATTCAACAAGATTCAACAGACGGCGCCATTGGTGATCTGTGGCAAAAGGCATAGAAGCCAAATTCTCTACACAGTCGGCGTTAGATTAATGCCGGGCTTAAAATGTCAAAAATGGACGTGAATTTGTCTATTTTTATCGCTGTTTAAGCTTGTAGCTTAAAATGTAGTGAGGCTTATACAAAGACAAAATAAAGTTTAGCCTTTATTCGGTGCGCTTTGTGGTCTGGAATTTACTGTAATCCGTACAAATAAATTGAATGAAACTTTATGGTAAAAACGTGTGTGTGCGCCAAGGAAGTGCATAGGACTTCGACATGACAAATCACCTAATGGAAATCGCCGCGTAACTGAACAATGGAACAATAGAGGCGAAGGCTATTGTTCAGGAAATTCTTACAGCTGCAGGTATGCAAACGCAGATATAGTGACAATGATTGAACAATTGACACGATAAAAATGACTGCAGAAGGGGTGAACAAGTTTTTGATTGGTGGAGGAGATCATTTTTATACCTGTCAACCTCCAGGGCTCCATGCCCTTACAAACTGTCGTATTTCCCCTTACTAAATACAAAATCTTACACCATATTTTTTTTTCCAAACGTGTTTAATCATGTAGTTTATGTTATATTGTACATGTGTTTCGTTGTATCATAAATAATGTTAATTAACATTTTGGTGTGAGATACTGAGTTGCTCGACATGAATGAGGTTTATTATTATTAAGTAGAATAATACATTTTCTTATTCAAATTATTAATTCATTTTCTGCATTAATTTATTGTTGGTAATATACTGGTTAAAGGGATAACCACAAACCTGTATTTTTTTCATTTTCTCCTTTTATACCACATTTTTTTTCTTAACTTCTTTATACAACATCATAATTTGTAATATTATAATTAATATTATAATAAACATCAAAGCAAGTGAGCATTTTGAGAGCCGGCTCTCTTTAATGAGTTGAGCCGAAAAAGCCGGTTCTCTAAAAAGAGGCGGACTTCCTTTCACTACACAACTGCCACATGAAATCCGATGTTGAATGATGCATGATGGGAAATCCCCAGGCGGCAGACGCATGCGCACAGTAGCATCAAAACGCTCGCTTCGTTTGCAACGGAAAAAAAACGATACCGAGATAGAGGCTACCGCGGCGAACTCGTTTGACTTGATTGATTCGCTGTTTCGTGATAGACGGTGTATTCCGGATGGTACCCATAATTGACAAATTTGCATTTTTCCGTACAGATTTTCTTGTACGTCGTATACGCCTTGAAATGCATAATGAACGTACTTATGAACGTAAGATCAAAGCGGCGCTGCCACGAGCGGCTGCCTTTTCCAGCAGCTGCCCTATTGTTTTATTGTCTGCTCCTATCTTCGGTGTTTTTTCTTCCTGTTTTGACAACTACACTATGGATCACTTCTATCCTATGAACATGGGTTTTAGCGCACAAAAATGCGTGTATTCAAGGAATCAACTCCTTGCCCTGAAGAATTCTCGTGCCGGCGTGATGAAGGGGCCTATCGTGGAAGAAGAGCCGGAGCTAGCGAAGCGGCTAGCGGCGTTATAAGTCTTCGGTACCATCCGTAATCATGGTAAATGCGAACTCACGACCAAATAAGATCATCGAGTGCTGGTGGAAAACATCGAAGCGCACAGGGAGCGCAGTTGCTGTGTTTTGCAGAAACGTGGCTCACGTTTAGCATTCCGGACGCTAACGTGTAGCCACCCGGAGCTACCCGGAGCTATCCGGCTTTAACGCCGCTAAACAGAGACACGAAAGCCGGGGGGAATCGGAGAGGAGGCGGACTTGCTAACACGAGGTGGTGTATCCCTGGATTTTCACAAAGAAAAGTTTTCCATCTGCCGCAGGGATGTCGAACTTTTGGACTAGCGTGACGTCAACCGCTCCGCTACAAGCACCCCTAGGGCATCATGTTAATCTGTAAATAAACAACGGGGTAGACTGCTGGAAGTGTGAATTTCCCTACGGGGATGAATAAAGTATCTATCTATCTATCTATCTACTTTGTACGGCAAAAACGTACAGGTTGACAGGTATGCATTTTTGTCATGTTACCTAGCCTGCTCCAGGACACCAATGGCTTGGGCTGTCCCTGTGCCATGCACTCCATCACAGCTGGGCGGCCGAGCACTGTAGTCGCATTCCGAGGAGCTGCCACAATCGTAACCCTGCTCAGGTCTTCTGCCAAACCTGGATAAGAGGAAAAATAGTGTAAAGATGCAAAAAACAAGAACACCAAGGCTCTTTTCAGAGTACAGTGGAACCTCGGTTTTCGAACGCCTCTCGGTTCGAACAAATCGGTTCTCGACCCAAAATTTCGAGAAATTCTTGCTTCGCTTTTCGTTCAAAAAAATCGGACTTCGAACGCCGGTGCGCTAGGGGCGACGCTGAGCGGCGTACGAGAGTAGATTGCCCCCACCCCTCGTGAAGAACTGTTGTCACGGCAACGCGCACTCCTTTTCTGTTTTCGTTTTTCAAAAGCAGTAGGGCGTGTTTTAACCCCTAATTATGCCTCGGAAGAAGGTGGGTGCAAGCAGCTAAGTTGCTACAGGTGAAAAAAGAGGAGTAGTGCGTACAACTATTGCATTTAAGAAAGAAATAATAGCAAAATATGAAGAAGGTGTGAGAGTTTCCCTTCTTTCAGGATTACAGCATGGCTTCTGCCGACCGGTAAGAAATCCTATTCATAATTATTTTCTTTATCCTTCAACCGCTCACCACTTTTTTGTGGAGACCCGGGTGCTAAATGACGTGTAAACGACCAGATTTTTTTATTTTTACACGTTCATGTTAGCGTCATCTTTCGTACGGGAGATTACGCTAACGCGAACGTACGATTAGCCTGGGTTAGCTTCATGTTTACTTTCGTATTAGCTTTACGTTAAATAGTCAAGATAAACATTCAGGGTGTTGGAACGGATTAAAACAATTTTACATTAGTTTTAATGGGAAAAAACAGCTTCAGTGATCATACAAATCAGTTTTCGTACAAAGAAATGGAACGGATTATGGTCGAGAACCGAGGTTCCACTGTACTTCAATTCTCGTGGGAGCAGCAGCCTTAACAGGGAAGCCCAGACCTCCTTTTTTCAAGCCACTTCTTCCCAAGACGTTCCTAGGCCAGCCTAGAGACTGCGTCCCATTCTTCTCACTTTCACTCGCTATTTGCCTTAGTCACTCGGTTTTGCGCATTCGCGTGAAAAAAATAAAAAAACACATATATATTTAGAAAAAAAAATTTAAAGCATTTTTGATGTGTCGTTGCTACTTCGTGGTTCCACTTTCGCGTGTTCAGTGCTTCACAGGTCTAAAAAATAATAATAATAAAATAAAAAAATAAAAAATAAAATAAAAATTGTTTTTTAAGCATTTTTGAGGGGGCGTCGCTACTTCGCGGATTTTCGCTTTTCGCGGGTGGTTTTGGTCCCCCATTAACCGCGATATCCGAGGGATTACTGTACTGAATTCTTTGTCACGCCGACATTGTATGAGGAAATGTTGCCCCGACTCAAGTGATTTGAAAATAAAAGAATGTTTTAAGAATCAATAAATGAAGTATACATATTATCTTAAACATAAAATACGTAAACTATGGAAAAAGTGGTTAGCGCGTGTGCAGGCACAGTTCTAAGGTCTTGGGAACCTCTCTTGAGGGTTTAAATCCAGCTACCGGACTTCCTGTGCGAAGTTTGTATGTTCTCCCCGTGCTTGCGTGGGTTTCCTCCGGGCACTCCGGTTTCCTCCCACATTCCAAAGACATGCATTTCAGGTGGATTGGCCGGTCCAAATTGTCCCTAGGTGTGAATGAGCGAGCGAGTTGTCTGTCCCTGTGTGCCCTGCGATTGGCTGGCAACCAGTTCAGGGTGTCCCCTGCCCACTGCCCAATGATTTCTGGGACCCTACTGAGGATAAGCGGTGCAGCTAATGAGATGAGATGAGATGGAAAAAGTGAAAGTGAAAAAGTCAGAAAAATCCCATCCCTGCAAATGTTATGATGATTTAATGAAATGCATCAAACAATATTTTCAGGTAGCTTCTTTTCTTAGAAATGTTCCAAAAAAGCCACATTATTTTAGTTTTTCCAAAGTCTTCCCGATACTTGTTTGATCATCTCGTGTTATTTCATTAAAATCCCCCCAAAACATTCCTTTAAACATACTGTACACATAAATAGCCCCTGCTATTGGACTTAAACATAAAATATCCAGTCTTTTCAAATCAACCGACTGGAAAGTACTATCTCTTTTCCCGCCCAGCATGGAGTCTTTGGTCAGAGATATTTCGGTATCGGTTCGCTGAAAACACTTTTTTCATCTTATCGTCGGTAGTCTTCAAACGCTGGCCTGTTCTGGAGCTGCTGGTTTAAATGAGGAAGATCCCTTTTATTCTCAGTTGGAATCCTGATAGCCTTGTCATCGCAATCGTCTGTTGATCTACAGATACAGTGCCGAGGTGCCAATGCAAATTGGATTTTAGGATGAAATGTAGGATTTATGCAGCAGCCAAATTAATATCACTGTGTGGCAAATTTTCTTTAAAAAGTCAGGATGGAGGACACTGGTACATAGTTTGTTAGGATTAGTTTAGCATGACATGGTTGACTCGGTATCTACGTGATCACGAGGTGGTGTAACCCTGGGTTCAAAGATTTCCATCGGCTGCAGGGACGTCGAATATTTGGACTAGCGCGTGACGTCATCCACTCCGCTGTTGCTAAACTAAAACACAGCACCCCGAGGTCATCCTGTTAATCTGTTAATAAACAACAAAAGGATACTGCTGGAAGTGTGAATTTCCCTACGGGGATGAATAAAGTATCTATCTATCTATCTGTCTATCTATCTATCTATGTATCATGGTAATCACTATTTTCACTCAACTCCCAGCTCAACCTATACTTGACTCACAGCTAGACTGGTTGATAGTTTCAGTCAGAGCTAAAATCTTCCTCGGTCACAGTTGAAATCCTACACAATTCACAGCTAAACTGCTACTCGATTTACTGATTAACTTCTACGCGATTTAAAGCTGAAACACTCCCCGACTCCTGATCTCCACAACTGAAAAGCTGAACTGCTATGTGAGTGACAGCTGAACTATTACTCGAATCATACCTGAACTGCTGCTTGGGTCATAGCTGAATTGCTACTCGATTTACTGATTAACTTCTAAGCAATTCAAAGCTGAAACACTCCCCGACTCCTGATCTCCACAACTGAAAGCTGGACTGCTATGTGAGTGACAGCTGAACTATTACTCGAATCATACCTTAACTGCTGCTTGGGTCATAGCTGAACTGCTACTCGATTTACTGATTAACTTCTACGCGATTTAAAGCTTACACACTCCCCAACTCCTGATCTCCACAACTGAAAGCTGAACTGCTATGCACTGACAGCTGAACTACTACTCAAATCCTACCTTAACTGCTGCTTAGGTCAAAGCTGAACTGCTACTCGATTTACTGATTAACTTCTACGCGATTTAAAGCTGGAACACTTCCCGACTCCTGATCTCCACAACTGAAAGCTGGACTGCTATGTGAGTGACAGCTGAACTATTACTCGAATCATACCTTAACTGCTGCTTGGGTCAAAGCTGAACTGCTACTCGATTTACTGATTAACTTCTACGCGATTTAAAGCTGAAAAAATCCCGGGCTCCTGATCTCCACAACTAAAAAGCTGAACTGCTATGTGACTGACAGCTGAACCACTACTCAAATCGTACCTTAACTGCTGCTTGGGTCAAAGCTGAACTGCTACTCGATTTACTGATTAACTTCCACGCGATTTAAAGCTGAAACACTCCCAGATTCCTGATCTCCAGACCTGAAAAGCTGAACTGCTATGTGACTGACAGCTGAACTACTTCTCAAATTGTACCTTAACTGCTGCTTGGGTCAAAGCTGAACTGCTACTCGATTTACTGATTAACTTCTACGCGATTTAAAGCTGAAACACTCCCCGGCTCCTGATCTCCACAACTGAAAGCTGGACTGCTATGTGACTGACAGCTGAACTACTACTCAAATCGTAACTTAACTGCTGCTTGGTTCAAAGCTGAACTGCTGAAGAACTCACTGCTGAATTTCCACATGACTCAAAGCTGCACTGCTTACCGTATCTTCTTTGTATAACATTTTCTTCTTTGTTTTCTTTTATCCTCACTGTTAAATGTGAACCTGGAGTGCCATGCCCAATTTCGTTGTCACAATATGTTCAACCCATCTTGTAACAATGACAATAAATGTATATTCTATTCTATTCTTCTTCTATTCTATTCTAAAAAAAAATAATCGCTGAATTGCTATAATACTCAAAGCTGAACTACAACTCAGGTAAAAGCTAACCTGTTAAGCGACGTCAGGCTGAACTTCTAGTCAACTCACAGCTGAACTTCTGCTCCACTCAAATCTAAACTGCTACTAGACTTCCAGCTCAACTACTACTCGACTCACAGGTTAACTGTGACTTTATACTGGAAATGTGGAGATTACAGTTTGGATACACTAAAACTCCTAAAAGGCTGGACAGAAAAATGAGAAGTGAAATGGTGCGTTTTGGTCACTCTGTATTCTTCCTTGTGTGTTTCTGTCATGATTGCTGATTCGGGGCACCAGCCTTGACCGCTGACTCTTTTTAAACCCCCGGCTTCCAAGAGGAAGCTGTCAGACCGTCCTGCGAACCTACGCTTTTGCTAGGCAAGCACCGTACCCTCCGACAATCTCCTGCTCTGTTTTTCTCCTGCCTGTTACCTGTTGCCGACCTGTTTCTGGACCCGTTTCTGCCCTGCTCTTCCGTCCCGGCCATGGACCTGTTTTGCCCTGTTTCTTGCCTGATACTTGTTGCCGACCTTTTTTCTGGACTCGATTACCGCCCTTGCTCCCCTGTCCCGGCTACTGACCAGCTTTCCTGCCACCCACGACTATCCCAGCTCGACACGGAAGCAGCGTTCCCTCTAAGCTGCACGCGTGCGCAATTGCGCACTGCTTGCACATTGTCAGCGCAGTAGCTCAGTAGCCTAGATGGTAGGGCGCCCGCTTTGAGACTGGGAGGTCGCTGGTTCGCGCCTCGGCCGAGTCATACCTAAGACTTATAACATTGGTAAAATGGCGGCGCCCCTCTGTTGGCTGCGGCTGCATCGGCTCGCTACAACGGGTCAGGTGTATCGACATTTTGGGGGCGGCAGTAGCTCTGGAGGCAGAGCGCTCGTCTTGGGATCAAGAGATCCCAGTTCGAATCCCGGCTCGTCCGTGTTACATGTCGAAGTGTCCTTGGGTAAGACACTGAACCCCTAATACCCCCAATAAGCAGGTTAGCGCCTTACATGGCTGCAAGGCCGCTATTGGGAAATGTGGAGCACATTGTAAAGCGCTTTGGGAAGTCATTGACTTGAAAAGTGCTATATAAATGCAGATCATTACATTTCATTTCATTTCACAATAAAATCTAGCCAGCGCACAAAAATGAGGGCTCAAAATTACTAATTAAGAAACAACTTAAGTCAAAGTTACAGTGCATGAAGGTAAAAATACACAGGTTCCCCTGACGTTGTGTCCTAAATGCAGTAGAACGAAGATGAGTAAAGTTAGTAGATTTTGTCGAGAACCGGCTTCTTCGGCTCGGCTCACTAAAAGGAACCGGATCCTAAACGGCTGTTCAGCTTGTTTTGGCTTCTTTAATCCCAACATGACCAAATATTATGTAAAATTATGCACAAAATGACTTAAAGAAAGGGGGGAATAGAACAAAAAAGAAAAAAATACCAAAATGAAAAAGGGTGAAAAGCTGAGAAAAAAAGAAACAAAAGGAAGAGAAAAAAAGAAGGAAAAATTTAGAAAAAAAAACAGAAAAAAAAGAAAATAAAGAAATATAGGTAAAAAAGTAAACAGAGAACAAAAAGAAAAAAGTAACAGCTCGGAAAAAATAAACACAATGAGATTTTTTTTAAAGGAATTAAAAAAAAGGAGAAAAAAACACGGAAAACATATATCTTGTGAGAGAATTATAAGAGCAAACGACGTTTGTAGGCCGTACAACCTACACGAGTCAATTCATTCAAAAGAGAAAAATAATTTTGCATTGCCGGAAACTCAGCAACATGTAACTTGATGTCAAGTTTTGGACATGTTTGATCATGAATTATCTTGCCACACTTGGGATTATGGTTGCTCACTGTTGTTTCAAGCGTTGCTCACCGACTTTGTGCGAACGCTCAGACCCGTAAGGAAAATTACAGGGAACATTGCACGGAAGTGCCACTTCCACGTTCCTGCCATCAGCTACCCGTTACCAACGATCATCGGATCTCGGAAGCAAGCACTGCTCTCTTTTTCGATAAAACTGAGTTAAACGATCGCTATTGGGTCCTTTCTCCGTTTCTGGCTTGTGACAATATGTAGCCTACATTTTCAGTTGCAGGAAGTTCTTCACTGGTAAGCACTACCCAGGGATCAGAATGGAGCTTTTCATTTTCAGCCAACAGCATTTAACTTATTTGCTATGTGAAAATTGCACTAGAATGGATTAAATCCAACAAAACAGAAACCATGTATTTTTTTCAGTTTTAAGATGTTTAAAACGATTGGGGGATTACAATGTTACAACCATCACCATTGTTGTTGTGTTTTGATGATGAAGATGGACCTTGTATGTAGCTACTAATCAACAATATATATGAAAATATATACATTAATAACCATTCATCATTAATTTGAAAATAGA
The DNA here is from genome assembly GCF_059441175.1 of Urocampus carinirostris. Taxonomy (NCBI): domain Eukaryota; kingdom Metazoa; phylum Chordata; class Actinopteri; order Syngnathiformes; family Syngnathidae; genus Urocampus; species Urocampus carinirostris. The sequence continues at coordinate 5,328,476 of NC_142352.1, read as the reverse complement.
ATGCACAAACTGAACATGCTTAAAGAAAATACATGTCAGTCTGCGACAGTCTTCTCCAGCCATGACCACTTAAATTTATTCTTGATTCCTTTATCAATCTCGGAGACAAAAGCCTCGTCTTCTTTTCTTAGTATTTTCATATTTACTTTTTCAAACACTCATTTCACTGTTTGAAAAGACCGGAAGGAGCGCCATGTTTGAGAAAGCCAATGCTCTGAACAAAAGCTCCGCTGATTGGTTATCAGCGAACCTATCGACCAATGGTAGGAGTCGATCTATTTGTTGTGTGTTATAGATCTAATGCGCGGCGCTTCTTTTTGCTGATTTTTCTCGCGATCTCTAACTGCTAACTTGGGGTGATGAAACAGTCACGTATCATACCTCACCCCCCCAAAATATTTTCTCATCGAATTTAGACGATTTACGGGAATGACCTTTGGGATTCAAAAACAGCGGAAATCCGCGGATCCGCGGAAAATTCTGATCCCTGAATACCCCATGTTTTGCATAAATAATGGATACGTAATCCTACATATCTGTTTAGGTAGGTGGAGCATGCACCTGTCCTCTTGGGCGTGATCTGTAGGGGACAATGACAAACTAATGCCAGATGCAGTCAACCACGAGGATAGAAGAAATGCAATGGCAAAGCAAAACCACGAGAGAGCAGCATCGGCATCATTTCTAAGAAAATCTGTCGAGAAATTTCAAACATTTACAAGCATTGCCCCGAGCCCTCATTCCTCAAATCTGTTGTGTTTCCGAACTTGTTTTCAGTTGCACCATACGATGCAGTGACATCTAGTGGTCAAATCGAACGGACTGTACCTTTAAGTGCCACAACGTAATCCTATTTTGCCAGACCGACCTGCGGTGACGGTGAGCCGGGACTGGTGACTGATGTTCCTCCCGGCAGAGTTGGATGCCACGCAACGGTAGGCGCCCTCATCGTCCTCGGTGACCTCCAGAATCTGGAGCACGCCGTTGGGAAGGGAAATGAACCTGTTCCAAACAGATGACAGACGGGAGTCAGAACCCGAATACAAACAAGATGCTGCGCTGAGTGAGCCGGCGGGATTCCGGTTGAGTCGCTCGCCTTTGTTCCAGACGTTCTGTGCGGGGGGTTTTTGGGGTTTTTAAGGGTTATTGATCTATCTTCGTTATTCATTATCCATTATCCGTTATCGGTCAGTTCATAATACGCTACAAAGCCTAGGAGCCGGGACACTTACTCTCAGCCAAAAGGCCAAGCTAAGGTCCTAGTCCTAAAGCCATGCTGCGATCATTGCGAATGCATCGTTCCCGGAGGTACTGCAATACCGGGCCGATGCGTGGAGTGGACAGAGCAAGCTCATATTCCATCTCCGAAATGCAAAAATCAAAGATGGTGACTTCATAGAAAGTAAGCCAACTCTTTCATGACGTGACGATATGACGTTTTGAGTGACAACGCCGACTCGGTGAAGACGAGTTGGAAGACGTGATGTGCCTTTAAGGCTGTGTCTTTTCAGGGTTGGGTAGGGTTACTTTAACTCGGGGGGGGGCAAACTCATTTGAACTCGGGGGCCACACGATAGAACAACAATTCTGTCGGGGGCCGGACTAGTAGATTAAAGAGAAAGAAAAAGAGAGATAAAGAAATAAGAGAAAGAGGGAGGGAAAAGGAGAGAAGGCAGGATAAAGAAAGAAAAAAGGGAGAGAGTGTGAGAAACAAAAGAGATAAAAAGTCGTGAAAGAGGGGAAAAAGAAAGGGAGAGGAAGAAAGTAATCAAAAGAGAAATAGAAAGACAGAAGGAGAGAAAAGAGAAAAGAAAGCGCAAAGGGTAGGAAGAGAGAAAGAGAAAAGGGAGAGAAGGAAAACAGGAAGTTTGAGCAATGGAAGTTAAAAAGACACAGAGAGAGAAAGAAACAAAGAGCAAGCAACGAAGAGAAAAAGAGAGACACAGAGAGTGAAAGAGAGAAAGAGTGGGAGAAAAGGGATGGAAAGGAGAGAGAGAGAGAGAGAGAGAGAGAGAGAGAGAGAGAGAGAGAGAGAGAGAGAGAGAGAGAGAGAGAGATACAAGTACAGTGTCTTTGCTCTTTGTTTGAGGCACCTGGCTTTGGCAACATCAAGTGGACATATTTCAACCTGCAGCTTGTTTTTCTCTTGCGCTTCTCTGAGTGTTGTCTCGCGGGCCGGATTCAATCCCTTAGCGGACCTGATCTGGCCCGCGGACCGCCTGTTTGACACCTGTTCTTTAACTGGATTACTTTCAATTACTTTGGATTACTCCAATACCAAATATGCTAATAAAAGACAAAAGAAACTAAATATGAATGAAAATACAAACTTTTGTGCAGGCTTGGGAAGTAACGGAATACATGGAACGGCAAAAATGATGTTGGCAAGCTGTTTGGATTTATTTTCATTTTGTTTCTGTCGCATTTTATGTTCGTTTTGCAGGAGATCAAAGAGATCAAAGCCAGGAGAGAAAGCTTACCACGTGTTGTGAGTCATCATTTTATTCATATTTAGCTTCTCTAATCTCATCTCATTAGCCGTACTGCTTATCCTCATTAGGGTCGCGGCAGGGGGGCTGGAGCCCATCCCAGCCATCTCCGGGCAGTGGGCAGGGGACACCCTGAACTGGTTGCCAGCCAATTGCAGGGCACACGGGGACAGACAATTCACTCGCTCATTCACACCTAGGGACAATTTGGACCGGCCAATTCACCTGAAATGCATGTTTTTTGGAATGTGGGAGGAAACCGGAGTGCCCGGAGGAAACCCACGCAAGCACGGGGAGAACATACAAACTCCGCACAGGAAGTCTGGAGCTGGATTTGAACCCACGACAGGTTCCCATGACATGAACTGTGCCGCACAAGCGCTAACCACTGAATAGAGAATGATTTAACTTCTAACAGTGTATTTTTTTTTTTCTTTTTTGCAAAAAAATGTTTAGTAGCTGCCGTCACTTCGGAAATTTCCAAAACAAGAATAAAAAGCGATGTAAACAACTTAATCACAAAATAAGATATAAGTCTTATATGTGTTATCTTCAGTAAACAGTAAAAACCACTTCACCGAATTAACTCAAAGACCAAGGTCGTTGCACAAGCTCAGCAATAAATTCCTCCCACCCCACTTCAAGAAAATTAATAGAAAACGTGATGCATTACCGATTTGTCATTAATTAACAAGAACAAAAAAAAAAAATAGAAACAAGGTACGTTAATGGAGTTTTAGCCAAATGACCAGCATGCATCACTCGGAATCGTCTGACTGCGATCGTTCCACCAGATGACATTCACACGCACGCCCCCTTTATAAAAGTGGATCATTTGCAGTCTAGACTGCTGCAATTTATTGATGTATCAATTGTGCTTCTGTGGAACAAATCAGCAGAAAAAGGAGAGAGGGCGGGACAAAGAGAAAGAGAGAGAGAGAGAGCGTGAGAAACAAAAGATAAAAAGTCGTGAGAGAGGGGGAAAGAAAGGGAGAGGGAGAAAGAAATCCAAAGAGAAATAGAAAGACAGAAGGAGAGAAGAGAAAAGAAAGCGCAAAGGGTAGGAAGAGAGAAGGAGAAAAGAGAGAAAAGGAAAAAAGGAAGTTAGAGCAAAATGGGTTAAAAGGACAGAGAGAAAGAGACAGAGAGCAACAAAGGAAGAGAAAAAGAGAGACATAGAGAGTAAAGGGGAGACAGAGAGTGTGAGGGTAGGAAGAGAAAAAGAGAGAAAGGGAAAAAAGGAAGTTAGAGCAAAATAAGTTAAAAAGACAGAGAGAAAGAGACAAAGAGCAACAAAGGAAGAGAAAAAGAGAGACATAGAGAGTGAAAGAGACACAGAGTGGGAGGGTAGGAAGAGAAAAAGAGAAAAGAGAGAAAAGCAAAAAAGAAAGTTAGAGGAAAAGAGGCTAAAAAGACACAGAGAGAGAAAGAGACAAAGAGCAACAAAGGAAGAGAAAAAGAGAGACATAGAGAGTGAAAGAGACAGAGTGGGAGGGTAGGAAGAGAAAAAGAGAAAAGAGAGAAAAGGAAAAAAGAAAGTTAGAGCAAAAGAGGTTAAAAAGACACAGAGAGAGAAAGAGACAAAGAGCAACAAAGGAAGAGAAAAAGAGAGACATAGAGAGTGGGAGGGTAGGAAGAGAGAAAGAGAAAAGAGAGAAAAGGAAAAGAGGAAGTTAGAGCAAAATAGGTAAAAGACACAGAGAGAGAAAGAGACAAAGGGCAACAAATGAAGAGAAAAAGAGAGACATAGAAAGTGAAACAGACAGAGACAGAGAGTGGGAGAGAAGGGGTGGAAAAGAGAGAGAGAGAGAAAGAAATACAAGTACAGTGTCTTTGTTCGAGAAACCTGGCTTTGGCAACATTAAGTTGACACATTTCAACCTGCAGCTCATTTTTCTCTTGTGCTTCTCTGAGTGTTGTCTCGCGGGCCAGATTCAATCCCATAGCGGACCTGATCTGGCCCGCGGGCCGCCTGTTTGACACCTTTAACTGGATTACTTTCAATTACTTTTGGATGACTCCAATACCAAATATGCTAATAAAAGACAAAAGAAACTACCGTAAATTCTGGACTATAAGCCGCTACTTTTTTACCAAACTTTCAACCCTGCGGCTTATTCAGTGATGTGGCCAATTTATGCATTTTTTCTAACAGCCGCCAGCAGCGCTGGAGTACGAAAGGTAAGATTTAGACCGGTGGAATATATTTTTGTAAATACGTGTAACCATGTCTCATCTCATCTCATTAGCCGTACCGCTTATCCTCATTAGGGTCGCGGGGGGGCTGGAGCCCATCCCAGCCATCTCCAGGCAGTGGGCAGGGGACACCCTGAACTGGTTGCCAGCCAATCGCAGGGCACACGGGGACAGACAACTCAAACGCTCATTCACACCTAGGGACAATTTGGACCGGCCAATCCACCTGAAATGCATGTTTTTGGAACGTGGGAGGAAACCGGAGTGCCCAGAGGAAACCCACTCAAGCACGGGGAGAACATACAAACTCCGCACAGGAAGTCTGGAGCTGGATTTGAACCCACGACAGGTTCCCATGACATGAACTGTGCCGCCGTGCTGCCCGTGTAACCATGTATAGTATGTATTTGCAACTGTATATTATTGGAATGTATTTATTTTAGAGACTTATTCTGATATGTTTTCCACGGGCAAATAAAAAAGAAGGGGCAAATACAACGGGGGCTGATGGGAAGTGGAGTAAAGGTGAGATGTGTTTGTGGAGAATAGTGGATATATATTTTTCCCACCCTTACCTTTGGAAATATACATATTTTTTCATTGGATTATTTTCAACGGGACCCGGACTCTGCAGGTCTGCATCAAACCTTAAGTACCGGTATAATTTTCCGTACATTTTGCAGGCTGTGATTTTTGGAATGTGTACTTTACATTCAGTTACACTCACGGGACTCAAAGTCGGGTTTGGGTTAAATTTGTGATCGTGTTAAATGTTTTAATGTGGGCGCATGCGGCTTATATACAGGTGCGCCTTGTGTGAGTACAAAGGCGGTTATCCTCTTAAAATGTGGTGGGTGCGGCTTATAATCAGGTGCGCTCTATAGTCCGGAATTTACGGTAAATATGAATAAAACGACAAAATGTTGGGCAGGCTTGGGGAGTAACGTTGGCAAGATGTTTGGATTTATTTTGATTTTGTTTCTGTCGCATTTGATGTTCGTTTTGCCGGAGATCAAAGAGATCAAAGCCAGGGGAGAAAGCTTACCACGTGTTGTGAGTCATCATTTTATTCATATTTAGTTTCTTTTGTCTTTTATTAGCATATTTGGTATTGGAGTCATCCAAAAGTCATTGAAAGTAATCCAGTTAAAGTAACGTAAAGTTTGTTATTTTGGGTTGCGCCTTATAGTCCGGGAATTACGGTAATAGGGAGAAAAGAGAAGAAATGAAAGGTAGAAAAAGGATGGGAAGTGAGTCACCTTGTGTCCTGGGGGACGGCGACTTTGTCCTTTTCCCAAGTAATTACAGGTGTGGGCACGCCATCGATCCGGCACTCCAGGCGAGCAACCCCCCCGGAAGGCACCGTCTGCGGTGAAGGATGCTGACGGAAGGAAGAAAGACCTGAGGAAAGAAAAGGTGTGTGGAATCGTTAACTGGGAGTCTGGCACTACCTTTCGGGATTTTTCCCATGCTAGGGACGCGAAGAGTGACACCGTGCAATTATCTCCGATCCCTTTCCGGCAGTGCCGATACTCGCCACGCGCTATTATTAATGGAAGCCTTGGAAAGGTAGAATTGGATTTTTTTTTTTTCTATTTCTAAATCTTTTCTTTATTTCATGAATTGAATTTTCAAGTGACGTATGAGAAGGAAGGAAAATGTTCATTTCTATAGGGGAGCTGTCAATGACAGACAACCAATATGTAGGGGATGTACAAACCTCTCTCTCTCTCCATCTCTTTGTCTCTCTCCCTCTTTCCCTTTCTTTCTCTATCCCTCTCTGTATCTCTCCCTCTTTCCCTTTCTATCTTTCACTCTCTCTGTATCTTTCCCTCTTTCCCCCTATCCCCCTCTCTCTCTGACTCATTTTTTTTCTCTCCTTCGCTTCTGATCTTCGTTGATTCTGTCCTTTCTTTCTTCATCTCTCTCATGATCGTTCTCTCTGTTTCTCTTTTACCTCTCTTTGTTGCTTCATCTCTCTCTCTCTCTCTCTCTCTATCTGTCTCTCATCGTATTTCTCTCCTTTGCTTCTTATCTCCCTTGTAGTGTTCTTTCTTTCTTCATCTCTCATGATCGTTCTCTCTGTTTCTCTTTTACCGCTCTTTGTTGCTTCCTCTCTCTCTCCCCCTTTCTCTCTTTATCTGTCTCTCATTTTATTTATCTCCTTTGCTTCTTATCTCACTTGATTTTCTCTCTCTCTCTCTTGAGGTAACCCTCTGAGGTTTTTATAAAGGTGCAACGCTACTTTGCTGATTTTAACCTTTCGCAGAGGGTTCCGGTCCCCATTAACCGTGATATGCGAGGGACTACTGTGATTAATAGTTGCTCATGAAGTTGTCAAGAGCAGAACGGAAACAGGACCCAATATTGTAGCGTTTACCACAAGTTTTATTGAAGGAAAGATAAATCCGGTGTTTGCTGGACACGGGAAGCAAATCGCTCTCGTACTCGGATTGTGATCCGAACACGGAAGTGGATCTCCTGTAGCGAGCGATGGCAGGGTCAGGGACAGAAAAACTGGTCGGTAGCCGGGACTGGGAGAGCACAGCATGGTCAGGGTCGGAAACAAGTCATAAGCCAGAACGAGACGGTAGACGTAAAAAGTCATAAGCCGGGACGGGAATGCAGACTGGGTCAGGATCAAAACAGGTCGTAGCCGGAGACAGGCGGGAGCAAAAGGGGACGGGTGGGAGTCAGGGTCGAAAAACGCTTGCCCAGTATACACTGAGGTTCGCAGACGGACTGACAACAGGGGGCAGACAGGACTGGGTTCAAATAGTGACAGGGAGCCAAGTAGAACCCGCGGCGGTTGGCGCCAAATGAGCGGGCAATGCTGAGTCACATCAGTACAGTAAATTCCGTACTATAGAGCGCACCTGATTATAAGCCGCACCCACCACATTTTAAGAGGAAAACCGATTTCGTACATACACAAGCCGCACCTGTATACAAGCCGCATGCGCCCACATTTAAACATGTAACACAAACACAAAATTAACCCAAAGCCAACTTCAAGTCCCGCAATTGAAACTAAATGTCCTTCATTAAAGTCCACGGTCCAAAAATCACAGCCGGCAAAATGAACGGAAAATGATACCGGTACTTAAGGTTTGATGCAGACCTGCGGAGTCCAGGTCCCGTTGAAAGTAACCCAAGGAAAAAAGTGTATATTTCCGAAGGTAAGGGTGGGAAATATATATCAGATGAGCACATTTACTCACGCAACTCCTTTTTCTTTAACCCTCTTCTTTCCTTGTCTGTCCCTCACCTTTAGCGGTCCCCACTTAAACTCGGCACCCCGCATTTGTTCCGCCCCTCATTTTTCGTTCACCCGTGCAAAACATATCACAATAAGTGTCTAAAATAAATACAAATAAATACATTACAAAAATATACAGTTGCAAATACATATTATTTATGGTTACACATATTTACGAAGAAAGACGGTACACCGAGAGAGTTTTCAAAGCTTTAATAATAATAATATAGCTTTGACAGGGCAGTTAATGGTAGCAACACTCGAGCGCCGCTAGCGGCTGTTAGAAAAATTATATAAACCCTGAATAAGCCGCAGGGTTGAAAGTTAGGGAAAAAAGTAACGGCTTATAGTCCGGAATTTACGGTAATCATGACAGAAGAAATCCAGGTAAATATATCAAATACCTTGTTTTGTTGATAAAACTGGTGTGTTCTAAATATTTACTTCATCTTCCTTGTAGATAAAATGAGACATTTTCTTTTTTGAAACAAAATGTTAATCATGCACTCAGGGATCATTGACTTTTGGATACACGTTCCCGAAACATCATTTTTCAAAACGAAGTGTCCAACAAATAGTAATCGTGTCACGTGGTGGACCGGACCAGAACGGAGGCAGGAGGCAGGAAGGGAGAACTCAATTGCGTTGAAAATCAAAACTTTTATTTACCGAAATAAAGTCGTCCAAAACTCAGGGACAAGACAGAACAAACAGGCTTTAACAAAAAACGTGCAAACACAGGTTTCTTCCGACTCAAACAAAACAGGACAGAGCAAAACAGAACGGGAAATGCAGACGGAAAATGCAAAACAGAAAATGCAATGAGCCAGCACCCGCAAAACCCCAAACCTCCCTTAAGAAGCAAACGCGCAAATTAGGCGATCTGCTTCAGCTGTTGCCCAGGGGGCGGGGCCAGCCGGTTGCCACGGCGACCATGCCGGACACGACAAATCGTCCACCTTTCTTTGTGTCTGAGGAAAAGTTTCCTCTCCAGCGAGCGGAGTTAAACGTCGTGATTGGGACAAAGCTGTGGGATTTAATCCGGCGTGGCGGGATTACTTTGTCTCTTTAGCCGGAATTTGTTGGCAGCGTTCCAGTGTTCACAGCTTGGCACTTTCACACGCAGGAGGGAACGCTTCCCAATGGGAAGCACCAGGGGGAAGCATCGAGCGATATCAGGGTTTATGGGGGCGGGGGTGTCTTTACCTTTGACCCCGTTCCAGCAGGGGTGAGAGAAAAAGTATTTTGGCTTGCATGTGGCCCTTGTGCAAACACTCACTAGAATTGAGTCACATCACCGTTGCTGCCTTGGGCGACTTGAGCAATTGTTAATATTAGCTTTATTATTTTATGTTTTTTATATTATATTTTATTTCTTTTATAGTTTGTTTTTAATTTCCTTTTTTGTTAATGCATTGCAGCCCGGTCATCCTGGAAGGGGGATTACCTCAAGTGCGGTCCCTTCTCAAGGTTCCTTTGTTTTCCTCATGTTGAGGTTTTTGAGTTTTTCCTTGCCCGCATGTAGGTTTTAGATCAGGGGATGGTGTAATAATAGTATGTGGTTTGCAATAATCTGTGGTCTTCGCAGCCCTTTGAGAGTCTTTGTGTTAAAGGGCTATACAAATAAACACAACTTGACTTGATTTATTGAGATTGAGGGCTTTACAAATAAACTCCTTGCCCTCATGAAGATTTTAGATCAGGGGAGGGTGTCATAATAATCTGTATTTTGCAATAAAATGTGGTCTGTGCAGCCCTTTGAGACTCCTTGTGATTAAGGGCGTCACAAATTAACATGACTTGACTTGACGTTTTTGAGTTTTTCCTTGCCCTCATGTAGGTTTTAGATCAGGGGATGGTGTCATAATAGTATGTGGTTTGCAATAATCTGTGGTCTTCGCAGCCCTTTGAGACCCTTTGTGATCAAGGGCTATACATATAAACATAACTTGACTTGACTTGAGGTTTTTGAGTTTTTCCTTGTCCTCATGTAGGTTTCAGATCAGGGGATGGTGCAATATATGTCCTTAGTTTGCAATAATCTGTGGTCTGTGCAGCCCTTTGAGACTCCTTGTGATTAAGGGTGTCACATATTAACATGACTTGACTTGACTTGAGGTTTTTGAGTTTTTCCTTGCCCTCATGTAGGTTTTAGATCAGGGGATGGTGCAATAATAGTCCTTACTTTGCAATGGTCTGTGGTCTGTGTAGCCCTTTGAGATTCTTTGTGATAAAGGGCTAAACAAATAAACACAACTTGACTTGACTCCTTGTGATTAAGGGCTATACAAATAAACATGACTTGACTTGAGGTTTTTGAGTTTTCCCTTGCCCTCATGTAGGTTTTAGATCAGGGGATGGTGTCATAATAGTATGTGGTTCGCAATAATGTGGGGTCTTCGCAGCCCTTTGAGACGCTTTGTGATAAAGGGCCATACAAATAAACACAACTTGACTTGACTTGAGGTTTTTGAGTTTTTCCTTGTCCTCATGTAGGTTTCAGATCAGAGGATGGTGCAATGATAGTCCTTAGTTTGCAATAGTATGTGGTTTGTGCAGCCCTTTGAGAGTCTTTGTAATAAAGGGCTATACAAATTAACACGACTTGACTTGACTTGATGTTTTGAGTTTTTCCTTGCCCTCATGTAGGTTTTAGATCAGGGGATGGTGTCATAATAGTCTGTAGTTTGCAATAATCTGTGGTCTGTGCAGCCCTTTGAGACTCCTTTTGATTATGGGCTATTTTTATAAACATGACATGACCTGACTTGAGGTTTTTGAGATTTTCCTTGCCCTCATGTAGGTTTTAGATCAGGGGATGGTGCAAAAATACTCCTTAGTTTGCAATAATATGTGGTTTGTGCCGCACTTTGAGACTCTTTGTGATTAAGGGCTATACAAAAAAACATGTTTTGACTTGATCTGTCTACGGTTGATGTTGACTATGTTTTGTGTATTGTTACCCAATGGAACATCTACTCCAGCCTCAATTCTATTAATTCAGTTTTATTATTTCATCATGACATTTCAATAATCCTTTCCCGTCTTTACAATAAAACAGTGAGAAACGTTATGCGAGTGGGTCCTGTTTCCGTTCTGGTCCTGACAAAAAAAATTCCAGAATTGGCAAGCTTTGCAGGACAAGCTGAATAAACTTCAACTTTCAGCTGTTACATCATCATGTCAACACATGAAGTATACTTATAATCAAGTGGTTTCTGTGTATGTATAACTTGGAGGATTAGCTGACAACAGTGAGAGCACAAAGTCTTTTTCAATTCGTGTGTGTTGTGCCAGGGATCAAAGACCGCTCGTACCCATAAATAACTGTTATTTTAAATTGTTCAAGACCGTTTTAGCAATGGTGGGCCATCAGGGCCTGCAGGGCATTCTCTGCTGGCCTAAAAAAATAGATGTATCACGTAATCCATCGATCCATCCATTATCTGCACCGCTTAACAATGCTTCTTAATACGTATTAAAAACAGCTTCAGCGACAGACTGCTGTCACAGTCTTGTTCCACGGACAGGCTGAGGAGCCATGCCATGAGGCTCTTTAACTCCACCTGGGGGAGTAAAAGCCCACATTAAACACCACCCCCACATTTGCATATTACCCTATTTTTATCACAGTGTGTATTTTCCGTGGCACTATTTAAATACTATACATCAACACGTTATATTGGGTATTTTTGTATTCTATATCTTTTATCTTATTTTTCAACACAAGGATACTGCTGGAAGTGTGAATTTCCCAATGGGATGAATAAAGTATCCATCTATCTATCTATCTATCTATCCATCCATCTAGACATCTATCTATGTATCTATCCATCCATCTATCCATCTATCTAGACATCTATCTAAACATCTATCTAGATATCTAGACATCTATCTATCCATCTATCTATCCATCTATCTAGACATCTATCTATCCATCTATCTAGATATCTCGACATCTATCTATCCGTCTATCTAGACATCTATCTATCCATCTATCTAGATATCTATCTAAACATCTATCTAGATATCTAGACATCTATCTATCTAGATATCTAGACATCTATCTATCCATCTATCTAGACATCTATCTATCCATCTATCTATCCATCTATCTAGATATCTATCTAAACATCTATCTAGATATCTCGACATCTATCTATCCGTCTATCTAGACATCTATCTATCTATCCATCTATCTAGATATCTATCTAAACATCTATCTAGATATCTAGACATCTATCTATCCATCTATCTAGATATCTAGACATCTGTCTATCTATCCATCTAAACATCTATCTATCTATCTAGACATCCATCCATCTATCTATCTAGACATCCATCCATCTATCTATCTAGACATCCATCCATCTATCTATCTATCTATCCATCTAAACATATATCTATCCATCTATCTAGACATCTATCTATCTAGAAATACATCTATCTATTTATCTAGACATCTATCTATCCATCTACATCTATCTATCTGTCTATCCACCCATCTAGACATCTATCCATTTATCTATCTATCCATGTATCCATCTAGATATCTAGACATCTAGACATCTATTCATCTATCCACCCATCTATCTATCTATCCATCTATCTATCCATCTAGACATCTATCTATCCATCTATCTATCTATGTATCCATCTAGCTTTCTATATATGTAAAAATCTATCTATTTATCTAGACATCTATCTATCTATCTATATATCTATCTATCTATCCATCTAGACATCTATCTATCTATCCATCTATCTAGACATCTCTCTATCCATCTATCTAGATATCTATCCAAACATCTATCTAGATATCTGGACATCTATCTATCCGTCTATCTAGACATCTATCTATCTGTCCATCTATCTAGATATCTATCTAAACATCTATCTAGATATCTAGACATCTATCTATCTATCCATCTAAACATCTATCTATTTATCTAGACATACATCTATCTATCTATCTAGACATCCATCCATCTATCTATCTAGACATCCATCCATCCATCTATCTATCCATCTAGACATATATCTATCCATCTATCTAGACATCTATCTATCTAGAAATACATCTATCTAGACATCTATCTATCTATCTATCTATCTATCTATCTATTCATCTAGACATCTATCTATCCATCTATCTATCTATCTATGTATCCATCTAGCTTTCTATATATGTAAACATCTATCTATTTATCTAGACATCTATCTATCTATATATCTATCTATCTATCTATCCATCTAGACATCTATCTATCTATCCATCTATCTAGACATCTATCTATCTAGACATCTATCTATCTATCTAGACATCTATCTATCTATCTAGACATCTATCCATCTATCTATCTAGACATCTATCTATCTATCTTATTTAGCACAGAATGACTTGACCCTGTAAATTAACTTGCACGCGGGTGTCCTTTGCCTTTTCACGTGACAAGAGTACAGAAACAATCGTTTTAATGATGGCTTTCAAGGAAAGCCTCATAGGCGGTTGTCTTTATGGAGTCATTAGCTTTGTGTAAAATGAGACCGTGCATTTTGGGGATCCCCGTGCTTCTTTCAGCTGTCACTTGCCTATTTATAAGGAACTCTTGTTTGAGTCACAATAAGGCGGGCGGGGGCAGAGGATAAGGGGCGCGGGGGATAAGTGGGGGGATTTCGTTCTCATGAATGGACGGTGTTGGGGCGGGTGAAACAGAGAATTTTGGTATCAATCCGATCCAAGTAAACACAGGGTACTTTTGGTCAGTACCGATCCGATACTGATACTTTTTGCTTGGTTATCAGGGTACGGGTATTCGAAATAATTGAAAATGCCTCAATTTTAATGTTGTGTTTAATAAAGATTAAAACATGCTTTCACCTTGGGTGAAGTGCTTGTAAATGTCACGGTTGCCATGGCGCCCAATTGGCCCCGCCCGTGTGGCGCCAGCTGCGGCTCATAGACGGATTGGCTTTGCGTCTGTTTAAGCTCAGTGCTCTCATTTTTCTTTTGTCAGACCGTCAACGAACCTTTATTATTATTGTTGGTGATAAACTGATTAAAAGGGATCCAAACCAGTCTTTTTTCATGTTCTCCTTTTATACTTCATTTTTTTCTTAACTTCTTTATACAACATCATGATTCGTATCAGTAGCCTAGATGGTAGTGTGCCCGCTTTGAGACTGGGAGGTCGCTGGTTCGCGCCTCGGCCGACTCATACCTAATTGGTAATATGGCGGCGCCCTCTGTTGGCTGCGGCTGCATCGGCTCGCTACAACGGGTCAGGTGTATCGACATTTCGTTCTGTGTACATTGTTACAAAGAATGACAATACAAAGGAAATTATTATTATTATTATTATTATTATTATAATGCATCAAAGCGAGTGAGCCGTTTGAGAGCCGGCTCTTTAATGAGTTGAGCCGAAAAGGCCAGTTCTCTAAAAAGAGACGGACTTTCACTACACAACTCGAAATCGGGATCAGCGTGCAGACGAAAACTCGAACAGCGAGACCAAAACAACAATGGCGGATCTGCCTGACGAAAGGTTTGGAGTGCGGTAAATCTTTGTTAAAAAATGATAATGACACTTTCGTGTCAAAAAAGTTGCGTCCCGGGGACGCACGTTGATTTGACACGATGCGTCCCCAGCAAAAATAATGCGTCTAGGACGCAGGGACGCGGGCAAACCAGAACACTGCTGAAGACTAAGCTTTTGTCTGGGGTGCGGGTTTAGCAATTTAGTAAATTTGTCTCATAATATATGGTGTGGCTCTTTCCCAAAATAAAATGAATATATTTTGCTTTTATGGCTCTTTGAGTCAAAAACGTTCCCGACCCCTGACTTAGAGACTGGCTGAGGGTGCTGAGTGAGACAGAGAAGGACTGCCCTACTTCCCAGGACAATAGTATCGATCCAGTCCGAGTATCTCCTTCGTATTGATAATATCACTATTGGTATCAATCCGCCCACCCTGAGTAGAGAGTAGTCATGGTAAAAGTAATGGTTTCTGAGACCATTACCAGTGACCTTCACTCTGTGTGCGTACGGTGTTTGAATTAAATCAGTGGCGGGGCTTCTATGGAGGGAGATTTGATAAGCGCATCGAGAGGTCGGCACTGAAGTGCTTTAACATTGACATTGAGCGGATGCGCTACTCATTGCTGGCTGAAGGAAAAAGCAATGTATCTCACGTCCCATCTGTAAAAACACATTATGAGAGCCACCCGCCTCGTCGATTTTCCTCCAGAGTGTTGCGCACAGGAATGTGAACAACAATGTAGATTAGAATGGGAATAACAAAATCAGGTGGGAGATGTTTCAACATATACAGTAATCCCTCTGTTATTGCGATTAATAAGTGCCAGAACCCCCCTGCGAAAAGTGAAACCACGACTAACCACGTCTCTCCCACCCTTAAATCGCGTCTATCCCACCCTAACACTGAGCACTGGCTCCCCCCAAGGTTGTGCACTGAGCCCCCTATGGTTCTGAATTTGTATACCTCATAATGGATAATACGTCCCAGGGAGCATGGACTAAATGCCAGGGACAGGGTCTGACTTAATTGAGGAAATTACAGCTAAGATATCTTTGATTTTTGCAATCCGGAGATGGAATAAGAGCTTGCTCTGTCCACTCCACGCATCGGCCCGGTATTGCAGTACCTCCGGGAACGGTGCATTCGCAATGATCGCAGCAAGGCTTTAGGGCTAGGACCTTAGCTTGGCCTTTTGGCTGAGAGTAAGTGTCCCAGGTCCTAGGCTTTGTAGCATATTATGAACTGACCGATAACGGATATTGGATAATGAATAACGAAGATAGAACAATAACCCTTAAAAAAAATCCCTCTACACCTCCGACCGACTGCTCACTGACCCACCTCACAAACACAATCATTAAGTTCGTCGAGGATACCACCTTGATCGGCCTCATCTCTGAAGGGGACGAGGCGGCGTACAGGGATGAGGTGGAGTCACTGTCAACGTGGTGTTCGAAAAACCACCTCATACTTAACACCAGAAAAACAAAAGAACTGATACTGGACTTCAAACGGAATGGCAGGAATCCAGCACCACTCATCATAAAAGGAGTCTGTGTAGAGAGTGTGCAAATTTCTGGGTGTGCACATCTCCGACGACCTCTCCTGGTCTAAAGACACCAGAGCGGTGGTAGGGAAGGCCCAGCAGCGACTACATTTCCTGAGAGTGCTCAGTAAAAATCATCTAAAACAGCAGCTGCAGGTGTCCTTTTACAAAGCCACAGTGGAGAGCATTCTAACATACTGCATTACGGTGTGGTATGCTGGGTGCACAGCAACAGATAGGAAAACGCTCCAGAGGGTCATCAAAACAGCCCAGAAAATCGTCGGTTCCTCTCTGCCCAGTCTGGAGGACATTGCCTGCTCTCGCTACCTCAGCAGAGCAGAAAACATCATCAAGGACTTTTCTCACCCCGGCCACCACCTCTCTTACCTGCTGCCTTCCGGCAAGCGCTAAAGGTCACATAAAACCAAAACAAACAGACTCAGAGACAGTTTCTTCCCCGGAGCCATTACCGCCCTAAACCCTCACCGCACAAAAAACGGAAAACTCTTGCAACTGAGTTGCTCGACATGAATGAGGTTTATTATAAAAAAAGTTAAAAAATGAAGTCGCTTGGACGTTCACTGTAGAAGGAAAAAATACATGCACATATAATTAAGTAGAATAATACATTTTCTTATTCAAATTATGAATTCATTTTCTGCATTAAATTATTGTTGGTAATATACTGATTAAAGGGATAACGCAAACCTGTCTTTTTTCATTTTCTCCTTTTATACTTCCTTTTTTTCTTAATTTCTTTATACAACATCATCATTTGTAATATAATGCATCAAAGCAAGTGAGCCGTTGGAGAGCCGGCTCTTTAATGAGTTGAGCCGAAAAAGCCGGTTCTCTTAAAAGAGACGGACTTTCACTACACAACTCGAACTGGAGATCGGCGTGCAGACGAAAACTCGAACCGCGAGACCAAAACAAGAATGGTGGATCTGCCTGACGAAAGGTTTGGAGTGCGGTAAATCTTTGTTTAAAAAATGATTCCGTGTCAAAAAAGTTGCGTCCCGGGGACACACGTTGATTTGACACGATGCGTCCCCAGCAAAAATAATGCTTCTAGGACGCAGGGACTAGAGGTAAGATCGGGCCAAAAAAAAGCACCCGAGCCCGACGCAGGCCCGAGGGGTATTAAACCCGACCCGGACCGAGCCCGACTAATTAACTGGATTTGCTGGCCCGGCCCGAGGGGAGCCCGAAATTACATATTTTATTTATAAGGAGGGGTGATTTATGATAACAAATTAAACTCTGCCTTTTGTTACAACATCTAGGCCTAAGTTAAAAAAAACTGTATAAACATTTACATCTTTTATATTTCTGTGTCTGCACTGCAAATGTTACATTAAGCGACAATCTGTCATTGAAGGTTTTTTTTTTTAGAGGCGGCGTAAACATTTAAGAGCGTCCGTCATTTTGACGACTTGATCATTGGGCCATAATCCACAGCAGCAGTACGTCCTTAAGATTCTAGCGTTGGCTTCGCTGAGTGTCAAATTGACACACAGCGAAGCCAACGCAAGTGTCTGTATCATTTTCGACGATCAATTTGAAAGTGCTCCACAGTTCACTCTTACCAGAGTGTGTTTTCCTTGTCAGTTCTCCTCTCTTTAGTTCATCTTTCACTTCTTGTTGGTCCGACTCCATATCGGGGATACCAGGCCAAAATCATGCGAATTTGCGGAGGGGAAGATTATTAAGAGGATGTAGCGAGCAGAGACGGGAGTCGTAGGCGGAGTGCCAAACAAAGGTGCCAACGGGAGCTGCTTTAATGACATGTAAACTTGCAATTACAAAACAAACACGGGAGTCGCTAGAACCGGCTGAATTAAGAGTCCCCCTAGGAACTCGCTAACTAAACAATGGTTCCGTGGGTGAATTATGTACAACCCACTACAAGGACAGCATTCACGTCACGTGCACAGAGCATGCTCTGGCTCCGTTAAATAGCAATTACAGCTCCTTCTCCGTTTTATCCAAATTATTTATTTTATAACAAGTATTCCTTGGTCTAGTATCCATACATAGTTTAAGTATATATTTTTAATGAACATATATTTATAATTATTAATTAATTAAAAAAAAAAAAAAAAAAAAAAAAAAAAAAAAAAGCAGGACCGAACCCGACCCGACCCGATCGTATGACTGACATTTCAGGCCCGACCCGGCCCGAAATTGCCTCGGGTTCGGGTTCGGGTTCGGGCTCGGGCCATAAATCTTAGGTCTAGCAGGGACGCGGGCAAACCAGAACACTGCATAAAGCCAGGGTTGGGTAGGGTTCCTTCACTTGATTGCCTTTAATTACTTTTGGATTACTCCAATACCAAATATGCTAATAAAAGACAAAATAAACTAAATATGAATAAAATGACTCAATTTTGTGCAGGCTTGGGGAGTAACGGAATACATGGAACGGCAAAAATGATGTTGGCAAGCTGTTTGCATTTATTTTCATTTTCTTTCTGTCGCATTTTATGTTAGTTTTGCCGGAGATCAAAGAGATAAAAGCCAGGAGAGAAAGCTTACCACATGTTGTGAGTCATCATTTTATTCATATTTAGTTTCTTTTGGGGCACGGCGGCGCAGTGGTTAGCGCGTGTGCGGCACAGTTCTGATGTCTTGGGAACCTCCTGTGTGGGTTCAAATCCAGCTACCAACCTACCTGTGCTGAGTTTGTATGTTCTCCCCGTGCTTGTGTGGGTTTCCTCCGGGCACTCCGGTTTCCTCCCACATTCCAAAAACATGCATTTCAGGTGGATTGGCCGGTCCAAATTGTCCCTAGGTGTGAATTAGCGAGCAAGTTGTCTGTCCCCGTGTGCCTTGCGATTGGCTGGCAACCAGTCCAGGGTGTCCCCTGCCCATTGCCCGATGATTGCTGGGATGGGCTCCAGCACCCCCGCGACCAGGGTTGGGATTACTTTCAATTACTTTTGGATTACTCCAATACCAAATATGCTAATAAAAAACAAAAGAAACTAAATAGGAATACAATTACCAAATTTTGTGCAGGCTTGGGGAGTAACGAAATACACGGAACCGCAAAAAATGATGTTGGCAAGCTGTTTGCATTGATTTTCATTTTGTTTCTGTCGCATTTTATGTTAGTTTTACCGGGGATCAAAGAGATCAAAGCCAGGAGAGAAAGCTTACCACGTGTTGTGAGTCATCATTCTATTCATATTTAGTTTATTTTGTCTTTTATTAGCATATTTGGAATAGGAATAATCCAAAAGTCATTGAAAGTAATCCAGTTAAAGAAACCCTAACCCAACCCAGCATAAAATGGCGGCGCCCTCTGTTGGCTGCGGCTGCATCGGCTCGCTACAACGGGTCAGGTGTATCGACATTTCGTTCTGTGTACATTGTTACAAAGAATGACAATACAAAGGAAATTATTATTATTATTATTATTTAGCTACGGATCTAAATGTTCTGTAGGCCATCTAAAATGAGTCAAAACGGCAAAAATTGGCTGGCACCAGAACATCCCATTTGAGAGAAACCTATGGCACTGAATCAGTTCAAGAATGCCTTTGTTATCAGATGCAATCTAGTGTTCCGAACATTTGCCGCAGTCCCAACACTTCCATATTTTAACGTAGCAGTCGGGAACATATGGCTTGCGAGTCGGTACATCTGGCTTGGAGATAACATTTTTTTTAATGCATTTGGGCCGGTAGTGCAACGCTGTGTTCCCACCACTAGAGACAGCAGCACTTTTCTACCTAAAAAGCTATTTCGAAATTCTTAAACATGCAAAATGTGAGGAAATAGTAAATGTTTTTTTGCATTAAAATCTATAATTCTGTAGAAAAAAATATATATATATATTTGGTATATTCCAATTATTTTCTTTGACTTCTTGAGCGTGAGAAACACCGGCATATTGGTTTAGGTGTTAAATCAGGGGTGTCAAACTCATTTGAACTCGGGGGCCACACAATAGAACAAACATTCCGTCGGGGGCCGGACGAGTAGATTAAAGAGAAAGAAAAAGAGAGATAAAGAAATAAGAGAAAGAGGGAGGGAAAAGGAGAGAGGGCGGGACAAAGAAAGAAAGGGAGAGAGAGGGAGAGAGCGTGAGAAACAAAAGATAAAAAGTCGTGAGAGAGGGGGAAAAGAAAGGGAGAGGAAGAAAAAAATCCAAAGAGAAATAGAAAGACAGAAGGAGAGAAAAGAGAAAAGAAAGCGCGAAGGGTATGAAGAGAGAAAGAGAAAAGAGAGAAAAGGAAAAAAGGAAGCTAAATATGAATAAAATGACTAAATTTTGTGCAGGCTTGGGGAGTAACGGAATACATGGAACGGCAAAAATGATGTTGGCAAGCTGTTTGGATTTATTTTCATTTTGTTTCTGTCACATTTTTTGTTAGTTTTGCCGGAGATCAAAGAGATCAAAGCCAGGAGAGAAAGCTTACCACGTGTTGTGAGTCATCATTTTATTCATATTTAGTTTCTTTTGTCCTTTATTAGCATATTTGGTATTGGAGTCATCCAAAAGTAATTGAAAGTAATCCAGTTAAGTAACCCTACCCTGTATAGCTTTTTTTCACAAAGAGTCTCAAAGGGCTGCACATAGCACAGATTATTGCAAACTACTTTCTCTTTTTTCTCTCTCTCTTCCCCTCTTTTTTTCTCTTCTCTCCCTCTCTCTTTTCTACCTTTCTTTGCCTCTTTCTGTCCCTTTTCCATTTCCTCTCTCCCTTTCTCTACTTTTCTCACTTTCTCTTTCTTTCTATATTTGCCTCTTTTTCTTCTCTTCTTGCATTATTTTTTTCTCTTCTCTCCCTTTCCTACTCTTTATCTCTCATTATCTCTCTCCCTCTTTTCGATTTCTCCATGTCTGTCCCTTCTCCTCTCAATTTTTCTCCTCTTTTTGTCTTTCTCGTTTTCTCTTTTTCAGTTTACTCTTTTTCTTCCCACCTCCTTTCTCTTCTCTCCCTTTCCTACTCTTTATCTCTCATTAACTCTCTCTCTTTTTTCAATTTCTCCGTTTCTCTCCCTTTTCCTCTCAATGTTTCTTCTCTTTTTTGTCTTTCTCGTTTTCTCTCTTTCACAGTTTACCCTTTTTCTTCCCACTTCCTTTCTCTGTATCTCTCTCTTTCTCTGTTTCTCTCAGTCCCCCGCCCTCTCTCTTTGTCTCTTATCTACGAGTCCGTCCCCCATAGAGTTTATTTTCTACCACATGTCCCCCGAGCTCAAATGAGCTTAACACCCCTGCTTTAAAGATGGCCAC
This sequence comes from Urocampus carinirostris, assembly GCF_059441175.1. Lineage (NCBI taxonomy): Eukaryota > Metazoa > Chordata > Actinopteri > Syngnathiformes > Syngnathidae > Urocampus > Urocampus carinirostris. The sequence continues at coordinate 5,307,198 of NC_142352.1, read as the reverse complement.
TTACTGGCGAGTCGCACATCGACAGTCCGGCTGGTCAAGGCTCCATGAGTGCTGGTGCTCACGCAGCTGTAACCCCCCTCCAGACCCTCAGGGGGCGCTCCACTCTCAGGGGAAAGCAGCAAGACGAGCGAATGCCCGGCGACCTGCCTCCTTGCGGCGCTCTCTTCCGAAGGAAGGGGCCGGCCTTGGTGCAACCAGGTGATGTTGAGGGGCGTGTCGCTGGCCCCCAGGTTGCAGTCCAGGGTGAGGGGGGAACCCGGCTCCAAGACCACATGGCTGGGGCCGGCCCCGCAGCTCAGTTCCACTGAACCCGGCTTATCTGAGGATTGGGAGAAAATAAAGCATTACAGCAGGTTATCGAAAGCAACAACGACAAACCGATAAAACGATATCGAGCAATTTGTCATTTATTTATGTCGTTTAACATGTTATATTGTACATGTGTTTCGTTATATCACATATATTGTTAATTAACATTTTGTTGTGGGATACTGAGTTGCTCGACATGAATGAGTTTTATTATAAAAAAAGTTCAAAAATTAAGTTAAATTCCGGACTATAGAGCGCACCTGATTATAAGCCGCACCCACCACATTTTAAGAGGAAAACCGGTTTCGTACTTACACAAGCCGCACCTGTACATAAGCCGCATGCGCCCACATTTGAACATGTAACACAATCACAAAATTAGCCCAAACCCGGCTTTGAGTCCCGCGATTGTAACTGAATATAAAGTACACAGACCCAAAACCACAGCCGGCAGAATGAACAGAAAATGATATCGGTACCTGACGTTTGATGCAGAACTGCAGAGTCCGGGTACCTGTTGAAACTAATCCAAGGAAAAAAAGTCTATATTTTCAAAGGTAAGGGTGGGAAAAATATATATCCACTATTGTCTGCCGCGACAACAGGTCTCACTCACCTTTACCCCACTTCCCGTCAGCCCGCGTTTGCTCCGCCCCTCTTTTTTAATTTGCAAAACATATCAGAATAAGTGTCTCAAATAAATACATTACAAAAATATACAGGTGCAAATACATATTATACATCGGTTACACATATTTACAAAGAAAGACGGTACACCGAGAGAGTTTTCAAAGCTTTAATTATAATATTATAACTTTCATCCCAAACCGTGCCTGTGAAGGGTAGCAAAACGCTACTAGCAACACAGTAAACGGCTCTGTTAAAAAAAACATACCGTACTTGTAGAAACCATGGTAAACCGTCCTCATCTTCCTCCTCATAACTGACATCATCAAAGTCGTCTTCCCCAGTATGGGAAAGAGACTTTGTCATATGAACATTTGTCATACACGCTCGCAAAGTAAAGTTTACGTGGAGGAGCTCTGTTTCCTTCTTTATTAGACTGCTCTTTTTCTTTTAGCTTGAAAGTTACGTCATGTACCTTTCTTTTGGCAATTTGCATGATGAGGATATGTCTACGCTAATTTAATTTGTGCACAAGCTAAGAAGTTGCAGTCTTCCTCGACGCATATATTCCACCGGTCTAAATCTTATCTTTTGTACTCGAGCGCCGCTGGCGGCTGTTAGAAAAATGACATAAATTGGCCGCATCACTGAATAAGCCGCAGGGTTGAAGGTTTGGGAAAAAAGTAGCGGCTTATAGTCCGGAATTTACGGTAGCTTGGACGTTCACTGTAGAAGGAAAAAATACATGCAAATCGAATTAAGTAGAAATGTTTCTTATTCTTTCTTATTCTTATTTTCTTACTAATTTTCTGCATTAAATTATTGTTAGTAATATACTGATTAAAGGGATAACCATAAACCTGTCTTTTTTCATGTTTTTGTGTTTTCTCGCTAGTTCGCGGTTCCACTTTCGCGGGTTCAGTGCTTGGCGGGTCTAAAAAACATACCTTCTCAATAAAAGCATTTATTGACTTGAGCAAGCACGAGCTTATGTCAACTGAGGACACGGTGTGGACACTCTTATTGTGAAGGGGAGGAGGAGGCCCCGACACATTGCTTAGTCATGGTGAGTTACCGCTTTGCTCACCCCCCCTCTCCTTCAACTCCTCCCACCTCACCCCCTTCTTATGTGGCGCTCAGTTTATCATCTGGTAACTCGGTGACGCGACGTAAGTATATTCTCTGTCACATTTCATCTCAAATTTGACTTTATTATACCAAAAGCGAGCGGTTGTTTGTACTACCTAAACACGGCTAATTGTGTGCGGTTTCGTGGATTTGTTGTAAAAGCCGTTCGATGCCGCTAGCTAAAGTATGTTGTTATTGTCAGAAAGTAGCTCTTTCACTTTCATTAAAATGAACACAGACCATTTTTTGAACTGTTGTTTCCCAAAACGCTTCACAAACGCTCATCAAATGTCACATTTCCACTGTTTTCATTTTAAATATGTAACCGGTAGTGTTAACAGGCGAAATACACTGCGATGGCTGCATGTGGTTGAGAGCGGTTAATACAATCATACTGAATGGTTCGTAGTGGTTTCGCCGCAGTCCTATTCCGTGTAAATTGATGATGTAAGACATGGCTACACTTGTGGGTCATGTTTTGATACATTCAGTTCCAGTGTGAGGAGTTCTGGATGAGTCACCCAATAACTCCTTGCCATCATGCCAGCGATCACTTCGGTTTAATGGCGGGGGGGTTTACTGTATACCTGTATATGTTTTTTTAACCCTTTTTGAAGGGGTGGCTACTTCGCGGATTTTCAGTTTTCGCGGGTGGTCTCGGTCCCCATTAACCGCGATAACCGAGGGATTACTGTACTTCCTTTTTTTCTTAACTGGATGCTTAACGACGGACTTCCTTTTACTACACAACTACCATGGAATGATGCATGATGGGAATCCCTATACTTCCTTTATTTTCTCAACTTCTTTATACAACATAATAATTCATAATATAATGCATCAAAGCAAGTGAGTCGTTTCAGAGCCAGCTCTCTTTAATGAGTTGAGCCGAAAAAGCCGGTTCTCTAGAAAGAGACGGACTTCCTTTTACTACACAACTACCATGGAATGATGCATGATGGGAATCCCTATACTTCCTTTTTTTTCTCAACTTCTTTATACAACATAATAATTCATAACATAATGCATCAAAGCAAGTGAGCCGTTTCAGAGCCAGCTCTCTTTAATGAGTTGAGCCGAAAAAGCCGGTTCTCTAAAAAGAGACGGACTTCCTTTTACTACACAACTACCACAAAATGATGCATGATGGGAAATCCTTGTACTTCCTTTTTTTCTTAATTTCTTTATACAACATCATCATTCGTAATATAATGCATCAAAGCAAGTGAGCCGTTTGAGAGCCGGCTCTCTTTAATGAGTTGAGCCGAAAAAGCCGGTTCTCTAGAAAGAGACGGACTTCCTTTCACTACATAACTACCACATGAAATCCGAGGCGGCAGGTGCATGCGCACAGTAGCATCAAATCGCTCGCTTCGTTTGCAACGGAAAAAAAACGTACCGAGATAGAGGCTACCGCGGCGAACTGGCTTGACTTGATTGATTTGCCGTTTGGTGATAGTCGGTGTATACCGGAGGGTACCCATCATTGACAAAGTTGCGTTTTTACGTACAGATTTTCTTGTTCGTCGTACAGGTTGACAGGTATGCATATAGATCGGAGGGTGGCACATTCTAGTGGCGGGGTGAGTGGTGGAAGGAGAGGAGTTGCGAGGCAAGTCGAAGAGCAGGAGGGGCTTTATAAACACAGGCGCCTGGGAAAGACTCGGATGTCAAATGCAGAGCATTAAATTTAGACGTGGCTATCTCAGGAGGTGTTGGGAGATGAGTCACAAAGTACTTCACAAGTGCCACTGGAATTGGTTTTGTGCACTTTATCGAATAATATAAAGTCATTGCTTTATACGAGCACCCCTAAACACGATAATGTCGGTATTTGAGTCGTCTCTGCAACAAAAATCGGGCTTAACGAAGTAGAATCCAGTACACGAGCGTTCCTAGGGGCTAGCTCTATAAACCACTAGAGACCGCCAACATCAATTCATCCTGTTTGCACATGCAAACTATCCATCCATGCATTATCTGCACCGCTTATCCACAGTAGGGCCGCGGGGGTGTTGGAGCTCACCCCAGCTATATTCGGGCAATGAACTGGTTGCCAGCAAGTCGCAGGGCACAACTTACTCGCTGATTTACACCTAGGGACAATTTGGACCGGCCAATTAACCTGACATACATGTTTTTGGAATGTGGGAGGAAACCCACGCAAGCACGGGGAGAACATGCAAATTCCACACAGGAAGGTTCGATTTCATGACCTCAGAACTGTGCCGCACACAGGCTAACCACTGTGCCACATGTAAACCACAACAGGTAAAAAAATGTGCTGTATTTTTGGGGTTTGTCAGTTTATTTAAAGTAATAGCACTGGTGAATGAATCCGGCCTGCGAGACAACGCTGAGAGAAGCGCAAGAGAAAAACGAGCTGCAGGTTAAAATATGTCCACTTGATGTTGCCAAAGCTTGGTGCCTCTCACAAACGTTGTATTTGCATCTTTGTTTCTCTCTCTCTCTCTCTCTCTCTCTCTCTCTCTCTCTCTCTCTCTCTCTCTCTCTCTCTCTCTCTCTCTCTCTCTCTCTCTCTCTCTCTCTCTCTCTCTCTCTCTCTCTCTCTCTCTCTCTCTCTCTCTCTCCGTTTCTTGCTCTGTCTCACACCCTCTCTCTCTATCTCTCTCTCTCCGTTTCTTGCTCTGTCTCACACCCTCTCTCTCTATCTCTCTCTCACTTTTCACTTTCTCTCTCTCTGACTATTCTCTCTCTCTCTCGCTCTCTCTCTCTTCCACCCCTTTTCTCCCACTCTGTCTCTTTAACTCTCTGTGTCTCTTTTTCTCTTCCTTTGTTATTTGTCTCTTTCTCTGTGTCTTTTAACCTCTTTTGCTCTAACTTCCTTTCTCTCTCTCTCTCCCTCTCTCTCTCCCACCCCTTTTCTCCCACTCTGTCTCTGTCTCTTTCACTCTCTGTGTCTCTCTTTTTCTCTTCCTTTGTTGATCTTTGTCTCTTTCTCTCTCTGCGTCTTTTAACCTCTTTTGCCTTTAACTTCCCTTTTTCTCTCTTTTCCCTTTCTCTGGCTGGCAACCAGTTCAGGGTGTCTCCTGCCCACTGCCCGATGATTGCTGGGATGGGCTCCAGCACCCCCCGCGACCCTACTGAGGATAAGAGGTGCAGCTAATGAGATGCGACTACGTTGTTATTGATGACAATAAAAGAAATTATAACTATGTTAAAATACTGAATGTTTATTACATCAAATGCACAGTAAACAACATTAAATAGATAATATTAAAAAAAAAAACTGATCGAGTTAAGCGTCATTAGGCTCATTTCAAACAAGTACTCCAGTATGTTTTCCCATTCAATACGTCAACACACTCGTCATTCACACAACAATTCCACTTTAGCTGAGAATAAATAGCATCTGACCTTCATACCTCAGTCGGTTTATTCTGACCGCTTTTTGAGAGTGCTTCTTAATTTAGTGCGGTGGAACATACGAGCAGAGAAAGAAAATAGAGGGGAGTTGAGGATCTCGGGATAAAAGGTCCTAATGACTGAAGTGGTAGATAAAAAGGAGACTAGGACTCAATATCTGTGACAGCCAAAACGTGATTGGTTTTTATAAAAGACGTGAGGCTAAATCGGGTAAAATGGAAAGCGTTGGAATAACTCTAAATGCACACACACAACGCTATACCAGTGTTCTGGTTTGCCTGCGTCCCTGCGTCCTAGACGCATTATTTTTGATGCGTCCCCGGGACGCGACTTTTTGGACACGAAATTGTCATTATCATTCTTTAACAAAGATTTACCGCACTCCAAACTTTTCGCCAGGCAGATCCGCCATTGTTGTTTTGGTCTCGCGGTTCGAGTTTTTGTCTGCACGCCGATCTCCAGTTCTAGTTGTGTAGTGAAAGTCCGTTTCTTTTTAGAGAACCGGCTTTTTCGGCTCTACTCATTAAAGAGCCGGCTCTCAAACGGCTCACTTGCTTTGATGCATTACATTACGAATGATGATGTTGTATAAAGAAGTTAAGAAAAAAAGGAAGTATAAAAGGAGAAAATGGAAAAAAGACAGGTTTGTGGTCAGTGTTCCCTCTAAGCTGGGCGCGTGCGCAATTGCGCACTGTTCACACATTCTCAGCGCAGGAGAAATTCTAGCCAGCGCACAAAAATGAGGGCTCAAAATTACTAATAAAGAAGCGACTCAAGTCAAAGTTACAGTGCATGAAGGTAAAAATACACGGGTTCCCCTGACGTTGTGTCCTAAATACGGTATTTTGAAGTCGAGTCGAAGTAGAACGAAGTTGAGTAAAGTGAGTAGAGTTCGTCGAGAACCGGCTTCTTCGGCTCGGCTCACTAAAAGGAACCTAATGGGTCCTAAACGGCTCTTCAGGTTGTTTTTGCTTCTTTAATCCCAACATGACCAAATATTATGTAAAACTATGCACAAAATGACTTAAAAAAAGGGGGGAATAGAACAAAAAAGAAGAAAATACCAAAATGAATAAGGAGTGAAAAGCTGAGAAAAAAAGAAACAAAAGGAAGAGGAAAAAAAGAAGGAAAAATTTAGAAAAAAGCCAGAAAAAAAGAAAAAAAAGAAATGTAGGAAAGAACTAAACAGAGAACAAAAAGAAAAAAGTAACAGCTCGGAAAAAATAAACACAATGAGATTTTTTTAAAGGAATTTAAAAAAAAGTAGAAAAAAACACGGAAAAAAGAAGAAAAAGTTTGTGTTGCATTCAAATAATTTCCAATGATATCAAGTGAATCTTGTTCCCAACATTGTACTTCCACTAAAAAATGTGATTAAGTACAGTTCTGTATCTTACAACCGATTAAATAAGCCCCCCAAAATGTTAATATTATGCGACAAAATATATCAGGAAAAAAAGAAATGGATATCTTGTGAAAGAATTGTAAGAACAAACGACGTTTTCAGGCCGTACAACCTTTGCAATAGTACATTAGTCAAATCATTTAAAAGAGAATATTTTTACATTACCGGAAACTCAGCAAAATGTCAAGTTTTGGATATCTTTGATAATGAATTATCTTGCCACACTTGGGATTATGGTTGCTCACTGTTGTTTCAAGCGTTGCTCACCGACTTTGTGTGAACGCTCAGACCCGTAAGGAAAATTACAGGGAACATTGTTTGTGGCTATTCGTTTTAATCAATATATTACTAACAATAATTTAATGCAGAACATGAATTAATAATTTGAATAAGAAAATGTATTATTCTACTTCATTACATTTGCATGTATTTTTTTCCCACTACAGTGAACGTCGAAGCCACTTCATTTTTGAACTTTTTTTATATTAAAACCTCATTCATGTCGAGTAACTCAGTGTCTCACAACAAAATGTTCATTAACAATATATATGATACAAGGAAACACATGTACAATCTAACATGTTAAACCATACAAAAAAAAAACATGTTTGGAAAAAAAAACAAGATTTTTTTGTATTTTGTAAGGGCATGGGGCACACTCAATTTTGGGGACCCATAGATCTCTGTTGGGACCCATAGATTTTTGAGCATGCGAGTCCCCGGGACCCATCACTTTTCACAGGTCAAATGAACACTGCTATACACGAGCGTAAGACAGCCGGGTCATGGGGTTTATCCACTGCTGCAATGAGTCCCATGCATTTTCAACCATTACTGCGTCTTCATCCATTATGCACCAACAGCTGTTGAATTATCTCAACTTCGAGGCAGCGCTTGCGTCAAATTTCTACAAAATTACTCATTTATGGATCCACGCAAATGAATCGGCTTTTTTGTCTCCCGGAGACGGACGGCTCGGTTTGTTTTATGACCTCATCAGAAGGGGGAATGAATCTAAAAGAGAAATGGTGACATGGCCCCGCCTCTTGTTCCTTATTATCTTTGAACGGAATGATATTGTTTTTGCATATTCTATCGTCGTTTTATCGTCACGGTAGAGACGAACAGTTTTTGACAGTGATGCTTAACGAAGAAGGTAGAGGACGAACGTGAATCTTTGCTAACCCCCTAAGGCAGGATCGCCGCATCAGGCCAGATTTAATCCAGTCCTTGAGAAGATGCTCAGAGAAAGATTAGGGGATGGTGTAATTTGTCACGGTTGCCATGGCGCCCAATTGGCCCCGCCCGGGTGGCGCCAGCTGGAGTTTGTTGACAGAATGGCTCCCTGTCATTATTTAAACTCTGTCCAGTCTTTTGTCGGTCCGTCTAGGAATCTCAGTTTTTACACGGCAAGCCCTTTTTCGCCTATCCTGTGATTTTGCTCTTGTTTTTCTCACTCTACGATCTGTTTGATTTCGACCACGTCTGCTCCCCAGTCCTGAATTACGACCTGTTTTGATCTCGACCACGTCTGTTCTCCCGCCCCGAATAACGATTCGTTTTTTGTTCTCGAACACGTCTACTCTTCTCTCCTGGTTTTTGACCTTTTTCCGTTCCCGACACCGCCATTGCTCACCACGAGAGTCCCACTTCCGCGTCTGAGTAATCTACTCCCTGCTCTACTCCGATTTCCTCTCACATTCCAAAAACATGCATTTCAGGTGAATTGGCCGGTCCAAATTGTCCTTAGCGAATGAGTTGTCTGTCCCTGTGTGCCCTGCGATTGGCTGGCAACCAGTTCAGGGTGTCCCCTGCCCACTGCCCGGAGATGGCTGGGATGGGCTCCAGCCCCCCCGCGACCCTAATGAGGATAAGTGGTAAGGCTAATGACATGACATGACATATATATGTATAAAAAGGTTTCTACTTTGTGGTTTTCGACTCTCGCGGGAAGTTTTTGGAAGTCAACCCCTGCGAAAAACGAGGGATTACTGCACATAGATTACGTAACATTTATTATTTGTCTAAATCCGGTCTAAATATTTTTTCTCATGCTAGAAATCTCTTCGGTTGGTAGCATTTTGAAAAAGTATCTACATACAGAGAAAAGTTTTCTTTTTTACTTTTTACAGCAACCCCGAAAAGTTTTAATGAGCTCTCAAATGAAACATAAAACGACAAACTTCTAGCTACTGAGAAATGATCTCATAAAACTGCAATTCCCACACAAACAATTATATAATAAATAAAAAATTAAACACATTAAACCTTAGACCAGGGGTGTCAAACTCATTTTAACTCGGGGGCCACACGATAGAACAAACATTCTGTCGGGGGCCGGACTAGTAGAATAAAGAGAAAGAAAAAGAGAGATAAAGAAATAAGAGAAAGAGGAAGGAAAAGGGAGAGAAGGCGGGACAAAGAAAGAAAAAGAGAGACAAGTAGAGAGCGTGAGAAACAAAAGATAAAAGGCGTGAGAGAGGGGGAAAAGAAAAGGGGAGGAAGAAAGAAATCCAAGGAGAAATAGAAAGACAGAAGGAGAGAAAAGAGAAAAGAAAGCGTGAAGGGTAGGAAGAGAGAAAGAGAAAAGGAAAAAAAGAAGTTAGAGCAAAAGAGGTTAAAAGACACAGAGAGAGAAAGAGACGGGAACAGAGTGGGAGAAGAGGGGTGGAAAATAAAGAAAGAGAGAGAGAGAGAGAGAGAGAAATAAATACAAGTACAGTGTCTTTGTTCGAGGCACCTGTCTTTGGCAACATCAAGTTGACATATTACAACCTGCAGCTTGTTTTTATCTTGTGCTTCTCTGAGTGTTGTCTCGCGGTCCGGATTCAATCCCTTAGCGGGCCTGATCTGGCCCGCGGGCCGCCTCTTTGACACCTGTGCCTTAGACGTTTAAGCAAAGTCCAACATCCTTGTTTTTTTTAATTATTTCATTTGGGGGCGGCAGTGGCTCAGGAGGTAGAGGGCTCGTCTTGGGATCAAGAGATCGCAGTTCGAATCCCGGCTCCTCCGTGTAACATGTCAAAGTGTCCTTGGGTAAGACACTGAACCCCCAATGCCCCAGATAAGCAGGTCAGCGCCAAATATGGCTGCACGGCCGCTATTGGGAAATGTGAAGCACACTGTAAAGCGCTTTGGGAAGTCTTGACTTGAAAAGCGCTATATAAATGCAGATAATTTTCTTTGGGGGGAAAAAAATGACCTGTATCAAAATTGACCTTCATCCCAATTAGCACATTTTGCAAAACTTCTCATACGATTTCCAAAACCCTTCTCAACACATGCGGACACACATTGATGTCCTGCATCTCTCTCTCTCTCTTGCTTTTCGCTCCGGTGTTGGATTAATTACGTTAATGGGAGAAGGAATTTTTCCCCTTGATTAAATGAGGCCCGAACCCCCGCCGTCACTTCCTGATGAAGCGGCCGGGTAATCCACAGAAAGGTTGCACGCTGATCTTGAGCGTAAAAACACACCCGAATACACACAAGCACGTTACTAAAACACGACATTTGCAGCACCCGAGCCGAACTCGAGCTAAGCGAGATTTCAGAAACTGTGCGGCTCCTCATCCCCGTTTCGAAATTAGTAATAAGGCCTCATTAAGTCATTAAAACGACCGTTACCAAGCTTAATGAGAACTTGGTAAAAAGCCAAAATGTGTGGGATGTGCAGTACATGACCAAACAGAAACACAACGTGGTCTGCATTTATATAGCGCTTTTCAAGTCAATGAAGACCTCCCAAAGCGCTTTACAATGTGCTTTACATTTACCCATTCACACACACACACACACACTCACACACCAATAGCCTACCTGCTTATTTGGGACATTACGGATTCAGTGTCTTGCCCAAGGACACTACGACATATAACACAGAGGAGCCGGGAATCGAACCTGCGACCTCTTGATCCCAAGACGAGCGCGCTACCTCCTGAGCCAATGCCCCCTTGCAGGGCACACAGAGACAGACAACCATCTACTCACCCACACAAAATTTAGACCGGCCAATTACCCTTGGGGAGAACATGCAAACTCCACACAGGAGGTTCGAACTCATGACCTCAGAACTGTGCCGCACATGCGCTAGCCACTGCGCTGAGGTTTGTTGCCGGACTGACAAAGGGAGAGTGAGAGCACTGAGCTTAAATAGAAGGGAAGCCAATCCGTCAACGAGCCGCAGCTGGTGCCACACGGGCGGGGACATTTGGGCGCCATGGCAACCATGATACCCTTCACGATTATTACGTCTTTTATTAGCATATTTGGTATTGGAGTCATCCCAAAAAAATTAAAAGTACCGTATTTTCCGCACTATATGGCGCACCATGTTATAAGGCGCACCTTCAATGAATGATATATTTTAAAACTTATGCCATACATAAGACGCACCCCATTATAAGGCGCTATAAGTGCATGCTGGTTTAAGATCAGGTAATTGTGCAATTTTGTAATTGTAATCCTGTGCAGTCCTTCGAGACATTTTTGGGATTAAGGGCTATTTACGGTAAATAAATGTGACGACTTGACTACAGTAGAGAATGTAGTTACTTTATGCAACCTCTAGATGTTGCCACGCTCAAGGGAATGTCAACAAAATATTCAAAAAGGTCAAACTTTATTAACAAACAAGCTTTTCACAACTCCATTCACTCCCAAAATAAATAAACAGCCGTTTTATTATTTTCTCTGAGGTAAAGCATTTTCGTGACACATCTTTAACATCTTTGAACAACATCGACATATCATTTTATTTTTTGTCCATTTAGTCAACACGCAAAGAAAAAAACGTCTGATACTGTTATTTTAAATGAAACGTTAGTGCAATCGCAATAAAGTGACACTCGTAATGTGCAAAAACAACGAGTGCAAAGCAATAACATAATAACTGTAAAATGTAAAACGTAAACACACAAAAGAAAAACAAAGATCACTCTATAAGCTCCTCATCGACGAATCCCTCGAATTCTTCTTCTGCTGTGTTCGAATTGACCATATCTCAGTGAATGGGCCATCCAACACGTCCGGTGTTTTTGTGCCAGCGCTGTTGCCTTCATACGTATAGTTATCGTACTGACACTTCTGCTTGCCGCTCTTTGTTGAACAACCCACTGTTCAAGTGTCTCCTCTAACTCTGGCCATCTTGCTTTATTGCCACGGAAACTTTGTTGAGTTTTCCTTACTTGGCGGAGCTTATCTTCATCCTTTCTCCACTTCCGTACCATCGATTCATTTAAGTTTAACTCTCTCGCTGCCGCTCTATTGCCGTGTTGTGCTGCGTGACTGATCGCTTTGAGTTTAAACTCGGCGTTGTACGCGTGTCTCTTAACAGGAGCCATTTTCTTATACAAATGCACGTATGAAAGAGAATCTCGCTCTCTCTCTCTCTCTCGCTCTCTCTCAAACGTGACATTCTGAATAATTCTGCGTTTGTTTAAGGTAAATTGTGCTTTACATCTTCACCAGTCATAACCCTGGATTCAGACAAATACTGTATTTGTTGAATATGAATTAAGCAGTTTAATGGGGTAGCCATTTTGCCACTTAGTAAACAAATACAACACGAGCCCCGGCAACTACCAATCGTTTAATATTTCCCAGTATGCACAGCGCGAAAAATGGAGTCGGCGGCTGTTTCTCGTAGTTGCGAGACCTTGCGAATTTAATATTGAGCCATATATAAGGCGCACTGTGTTATAAGGCGCATGGTCAGCTTTTGAAAAAAAACAAGACTTTTAGGTGCGCCTTATAGTGCGGAAAATACGGTAATCCAGTTAAAGTAACCATACCCAACCCTGTACATATATATGTATATGTATATTTTATATATTTTTTTTTTATTTTTCGACTGAATTAACATCGAACAAATACAGTAATAGCTTCGTGTTTAACACTCCCCCAAACATTGAGTTATATTTTTTGAGTAAAAAAAGAATGAATGAATAAATAAATACAGTAAGACCATGTAAAAGCGTTTCTGTTCATGTAGCTCTGGATTCTTTAAAATATTTTAGGAAGCAGATAAAACAAGAAAACAGGAGAGGGTGGCGGGGGACGAGGAGTGTTGGAGTTCACCGAGAGTGACGCTGCCAAGTGAATATTTCACTCGGTCAGGCTCACTGTCAACACAGCCCGTGGACCCCCTCAGTGACCCCGGAGGGACCAAAGATCAGGTTTCGCCAAGCCTCTAAAGTGGAACCATACCTAACATGTGAGCCTTGCTTTCACGAAAAACAAGACGACTTCAAATAGCTAACATGGACATATTATTAGAGGTCTTTCTGGAGTAGTATATTGCAGTCTTCATTGTACCTGTGAAAAGTGATGGGTCCCGGGGACTCGCATGCTCAAAAATCTATGGGTCCCAACAGAGATCTATGGGTCCCCAAAATTTAGTGTTATCGCGGTTGAAATAAGAAATCGGCGACAAATATAGATAGATAGATAGAGAGATGTCGAGAGAGAGAGAGAGAGAGAGATGTGGAGAGAGAGAGAGAGATGTCGAGAGAGAGAGAGATGTCGAGAGAGAGAGAGAGAAATGTCGAGAGAGAGAGAGAGAAATGTCGAGAGAGAGAGAGAGAGAGATGTCGAGAGAGAGAGAGAGAGAGAGATGTCGAGAGAGAGAGAGAGAGAGAGAGATGTCGAGAGAGAGAGAGAAATGTCGAGAGAGAGAGATATCGAGAGAGAGAGAGAGAGAGATGTCGAGAGAGAGAGAGATGTCGAGAGAGAGATGTCGAGAGAGAGATGTCGAGAGAGAGAGAGTGAGATGTCGAGAGAGAGAGAGATATCGAGAGAGAGAGAGAGAGATGTCGAGAGAGAGATGTCGAGAGAGAGATGTCGAGAGAGAGATGTCGAGAGAGAGAGAGAGAGATGTCGAGAGAGAGAGAGAGATGTCGAGAGAGAGAGAGAGAGATGTCGAGAGAGAGAGAGATGGATACTTTATTCATCCCCGTCGGGAAATTCACACTTCCAGCAGTCTACCCTGTTGTTTATTAACAGATTAACATGATGCCCTAGGGGTGCTTGTAGCAGAGTGGATGACGTCACACGCCAGTCCAAAGGTTCGACATCCCTGCGGCAGATGGGAATCTTTCTCTTTGTGTCCAGGGATACACCACCTCGTGTTAGCGAGTCCGTCTCCTCTCCGATTCCCGTAGGCTTTCGTGTCTCTGTATAGCAGCGCTGAAGCCAGATAGCTAAAATAGCTCCGGGTAGCTCCGGGTGGCTACACGTTAGCGTCAGGGGTGCTAAACGTGAGCCACGTTTCCGCAAAACACAGCAACTGCGCTCCCTGTGCGCTTCGATGTTTTCCACCAGCACTCGTTGGTCTTATTTAGTAGTTATTTCACATTTACCATGATTACGGATGGTACAGAAGACTTATAACGCCGCTAGCCGCTTTGCTAGCTCCGGCTCTTCTTCCACCATAGGCCCCCTCATCACGCCGGCACAAGAATTCTTCAGGGCAGGGAGTTGATTCCTCGAATAAACACATTTTTGTAATATAAATCTATATATTCATTCAGTTTTAATCATCAGAGTTTATTGGTAATACAAATCAGTTATCACTTCAAGATTTTTCAGTTCACAACAATATTGTACATTATACAAAATAATATTGCTGAAATATGTATATATTCATGCAGTTTTAATCATCACAGTTAATTGGTAATACAAAGCAGTTATCACTTCAGATTTTTTACTTCACAACATTCTACACTATACGAAATAATATTGCTGAAATAATCTATATTTTGATTCAGTTTTAATCATCATAGTTAATTGGTAACACAAAGCAGTTATCACTTCAAATTTTTCAGTTCATATATTCTTCGTGGTTTTCTGTCCCACCACAGTTGTAATGCCTTCTCAAGGTCCAATCCATTATCATCCTCCTCATAGCGTCACCAGGACTATAATCGAGTCCATTTTGGCAGAAAAGTCATTTTCTTGCTAGGAGTATTCTTTTGTTTATCTTTGGTCGAATGGTTCGCTACAAAACACGTGTTTTCCTTGCCATCGCGGTCTTCTGAAGAATTTCTCCGCCGTTTTTTCGTGACGGAATTATTGACGTTGTTACCACTTTCTGTATTATGTTTCGACTTATTACCGACACTGAAGAAATGACCAATTTTTTGTTGATTTGCACCTACTACCAACTGTTTTTTCGGAGGCATAATTCTCTTTCACTCGACAACCGCCACAACAATGACGTCATTTTTTTGCTCTATTTCCCCCCTTCCTTTAAGTCATTTTGTGCATCATTTTACATAATATTTGGTCATGTCGGGATTAAAGAAGAAAAAACAACCTGAAGAGCCGTTTAGGACCCGAAAGAGCCGGTTCCTTGTAGTGAGCCGAGCCGAAGGAGCCGGATCTCGGCAAACTCTACTAACTTTACTCAACTTCGTTCAACTTCGACTCGACTTCAAAAAAACGCGTTTAGGACCCAACATCAGGGGAACCCGTGTATTTTTACCTTCATGCACTGTAACTTTGACTTAAGTCGCTTGTTAATTAGTAAGTTTGAGCCCTCATTTTTGTGCGCTGGCTAGATTTTATTGTGCGCTGACAATGTGCAAGCAGTGCGCAATTGTACTACTGTATTTACTGGGATTGGAATGGGATTGGAATACCAAAATTTCCAGTATCGCCCACCCTTAATAGCTAGCCCCGATGAGAGAAAAATATTGGACGTATTGTCGATGATGTATGTTTTGCACTAATGGAAAGCAAAACCTTTCCCCAATAAAAAGCACATTTGTGCTCCTTCGCCGGAACCCGTCGGATTAGCCACGCTCCAACAGAGGACTAAATGATTTCCCCGAAGCTTCTGCGAGACTATGATTCACTCGACAATGTGAACAGCTGTCCTATCAGGATCGCAGACGTTCCCAGCTGCGTGTCCTCCCATGACCAAACTTCAATGCGCTTCTCACAGAGACTCATCTTCGCACCGACAACTTCTGCAAACATACTATCAGGGTTGGGTAGGGTTACTTTAACTGGATTACTTTCAATTACTTTTGGATTACTCCAATACCAAATATGCAAATAAAAGACAAAAGAAACTAAATATGAATAAAATGACTACATTTTGTGCAGGCTTGGGGAGTAACGGAATACACGGAACGGCAAAAATGATGTTGGCAAGCTGTTTGGATTTATTTTCATTTCGTTTCCGCCGCATTTGATGTTAGTTTTGCCGGAGATCAAAGAGATCAAAGCCAGGAGAGAAAGCTTACCACGTGTTGTGAGTTATCATTTTATTCATATTTAGTTTCTTTTGTCCTTTATTAGCATATTTGGTGTTGGAGTCATCCAATAGTAATTGAAAGTAATTCAGTTAAAGTAACACAACCCAACCCTGCTTGTGAGTAACGTTACGCATCTGGGTCCTACTTCTGTTCTGGTCGTGACAAATAGCCAACATAACAACCTTAAAAATAAATATATTTAAAGCCAGGAGCATGTTGACTTCCTTAAAGATAAAATGAACATATTTCATTTACGTTGTAACTGTGTAAAAATAAGGGTTGGGTAGGGTTACTTTAACTGGATTACTTTCAATGAGTTTTGGATGACTCCAATACCAAATATGCTAATAAAAGACAAAAGAAACTAAATATAAATAAAATGACTAGATTTTGCGGAGGCTTGGGGAGTAACGGAATACATGGAACGGCAAAAATGATGTTGGCAAGCTGTTTGGATTGATTTTCATTTTGTTTCGGTCGCATTTGATGTTAATTTTTTCAAAGAGATCAAAGCCAGGAGAGAATGCTTACCAGGTGTTGTGAGTCATCATTTTATCCATATTTAGTTTCTTTTGTCCTTTATTAGCATATTTGGTGTTGGAGTCATCCAAAAGTCATTGAAAGTAATTCAGTTAAAGTAACACAACCCAACCATGCATACTATGTTCTCAAAGATGACCAGTTTGACTTCTGGCGCAAACTGTGCTAGGGATGGGCAGAACGATCCGAATATCAATAATAGCAATACTGAGCAAGAAACTATGATCCTGGGATTGATACTTCACTCCTCCACCAATTTCCTTCGGGTAGTGGGCAGGGCACACAGAGACAGACAACTCACTCACTCATTCACACCTAGGGACAATTTGGACCGGCCAATTCACCTGACATGCATGGGAATATGGTAGGAAACTAGAGTGCCCACAGGAAACCTACACAGGCACAGGGAGAACATGCAAACTCCACACAGGGAGGCGGCAGTAGCTGGACTTGTACCCTGAACCTCCGCACTAACCACCCATCTGCTGAGTCGCTTGAACATAACATCCATCCATCCATTATCTGCACCGCTTATCCTCAGTGGGGTCGCGGGGGGGCTGGAGCCCATCCCAGCTATCTTCAGGCAGGGCACACAGAGACAGACAACTCACTCACTCATTCACACCTAGGGACAATTTAACCGGCCGATTAACCTGACATGCATGAGAATGTGGTTGGAAACTGGAGTGCCCAAAGGAAACCCACACAGGCACAGGGAGAACATGCAAACTCCACACAGGGAGGCTGCAGTAACTAGACTTGAACCCTGAACCTTCGCACTAACCACCCATCTGCTGAGTTGCTTGAATATAATATCCATCCATCCATTATCTGCACCGCTTATCCTCAGTAGGGTCGCGGGGGTGCTGGAGCCCATCCCAAATATAATATTTGCAATGAAATGTCCACCCAAAGTTGACAGATACCCCTTTGCAAGGTATCTGAAGCCTGACAATGTGGTTAGCAGGGTTGGGTAGGGTTACCGTATTTTCCGCACTATAAGGCGCACCTAAAAGCCTTTATTTTTTTCAAAAGCTGACCATGCGCCTTATAATACAGTGCGCCTTATTTATGGATCAACATTAAGTTTTCCAACTAACTTGCAGCCGCCGACTCGATTTTCCCCCGAACGCCAAGTAGTACGCGGTGGATGCTGGGATTTATTTACCGGCGTTTCATTGGCTAACCAATGTGTCAATCATCATTTGAATTGATCTTTATTGGCTAAAGTTATTCGGAGGTCAAGAGGCGGATCCTTTTTATCATTTACAGACTGCCATTGGCTCAAACGGCGAACAAAGCCTGCAATTGGCCGAAAAAGACGTGTCAATCATCATTTGAATCGATCACTATTGGCTAAAGTTATTCGGAGGTCAAGAGGCGGATCCTTTTTATAATTTACAGGCTGCCATTGGCTTAAACAGCGAAACAAAGCCTGCAATTGGCCGAAAATACGTATGCGTATAGCATGTGGCTGACGGCATAGAGAAAGCATTTTTTTCTATTCTGTATTTGTAAATATTGTATTCTCCTGGATTTACTACCCTCACGGATATAAGAGGACATTGCCTGCACATTATTATGAACACAACGACTTCGGTGAGCTACTCCGGCTTTCTATATTATCCCTGTATCTTGTTTCAGACTGAACTCGATGTTTCTGTGATAAGCGGTGCAGATAATGGATGGAATGCAGTGTCTATTTTTAAATTCAACTCAATTCCAAGTGTTTATTGTCATATGCACAGTAAAGTTGCGAGCGAAAAAGAAAATAGATACGAAGGAATGGTTATCATTTATTGAATCCCAAGACTTTAACCTTCCGAATGATGGAACGATGCATTTGAGTGACATCCTACGGACACCGCATCCGCACGTGTACTCGACACGTATTTGCGTCTTTGCAAGCTTTGGGAATGTTAAGGGGGTAATAAGTTGGACTGAACTATCTGACTGTTTTGTCCACGTTCCCATTGTAGCGCCTTATAATCCGGTGCGTCTTATGTATGTCAAAAATAGGACCAAAAACTATTTTTTCGGGGTGCGCCCTATAACCCGGTGCGCCTTATAGTGCGGAAAATACGGTACTTTAACTTGATTACTTTCAATTACTTTTGGATGACTCCAATACCAAATATGCTAATAAAAAACATGAATACAATGATGACTCACAACACGTGGTAAGTTTTCTCTCCTGGCTTTGATCTCTGGCAAAACGAACATAAAATGCGACAGAAACAAAATGAAAATAAATCCAAACAGGTTGCCAACATCATTTTTGCCGTTCCATGTATTCCGTTACTCCCCAAGCCTGCACAACATTTTGTCATTTTATTCATATTTAGTTTATTTTGTCTTTTATTAGCATATTTGGTATTGGAGTAATCCAAAAGTAATTGAAAGTAATCACAAGATTTCCATTTCTTTTTTTCCTGGTATCTTTTGTCGCATAATACTAACATTTTTGGGGGCTTATTTAGTCGGTTGCACAATGTTGGCAACAAGATTCACTTGGTATAATTGGAAATTATTTGAATGCAACACAAACTTTTTCTTCTTTTTCCCTGATTTTTTCTATTTTGTTTTAATTCCTTTAAAAAAATCTCATTGTGTTTATTTTTTCCTAGCTGTTGCTTTTTTTCTTTTTGTTCTCTATTAACTGTTTTTCTTTGTTTTTTCCTTTTCTTTTTTTGGCTTTTTTTCAGATTTTTTCATTCTTTTTTCTCTTCCTTTTGTTTCTTTTTTTTCAGCTTTTCACGACTTTTTCATTTTGTATTTTTTTCTTTTTTGTTCTATTCCTCCCTTCCTTTAAGTCATTTTTGCATAATTTTACATAATATTTGGTCATGTTGGGATTAAAGAAGCAAAAACAACCTGAAGAGCCATTTAGGACCCGAAAGAGCCGGTTCCTTTTAGTGAGCCGAGCCGAAGAAGCCGGTTCTCGAAAAACTCTACTGACTTTAATTAACTTTGTTCTTTTTCGACATTGACTTCAAAATACCGCATTTAGAACACAACGTCAGGGGAACCCGTGTATTTTTACCTTCATGCACTGTAACTTTGACTTAATTCGCTTCTTAATTAGCAATTTTGAGCACTGATTTTTGTGAGCTGGCTAGATTTTCTTGTGAGCGATTGCGCACGCGCGCAGCTTAGAGGGAACATTGTGTCTCACCATACCATTTGTCTTTTACGTCATCTTAAATAATGAATCGGCCTCCTTATGGAACCGAAAGGGTGCGTTCTGGAGCTGCCATCCCCATTGAGCTTATGTGTGTGGGAACAAAAACATAAGTGGAAAGAGGGGAAGCTAAAGTATGAGGGGACTGGCGGGGGATGAGTAGGGGGAGTGCCGTCGCCCTCCTTCATACCTCCAGCTCTATGTACAGTGCTCATTCAACCCTGTTTGGTTGCAGCCAATCAGAGCGAGGCGGGGCCCCACTTGAATGTGGGGCCTCCCGGTGGCGAGGGGCCGTGGCAACCGGAGCAAAGTCAAACTCGAACTGATTTCAATTTAGTGGGACTTATTATGAATAAAATGTTTCTTTAAATGATAGTGCCAGATGGATATTAGCATCCATCCACTCCGTGTTACATTTGGAAGTGTCCTTGGGTAAGACACTGAACCCCTAATGCCCCCAATAAGCAGATAAGCGCCTTACATGGCTGCAAGGTCACTATTGGGAAATGTGAAGCACACTGTAAAGCGCTTTGGGAAGTCTTGACTTGAAAAGCGCTATATAAATGCAGATTTCATTTCATTCATTTCATCCATCCATCCATTAGCTACAGCTTATCAAAGATCTGGTCCCAGCAGGGAAGCCCAGACCTCTCTATCCAGCCACTTCGGGCAGCTTGTCAGACTGGGTCCAGAGGTGTTTCCAGGCCAGCCTAGAGACAAGGTCTCTCCAGAGTGTCCTGTGTCATCCCTGTGGCCTCCTGCCAGTAAAGCATGCCTGCAACACCTCACGAAGGAGATATCCAGGAGGTATCCTTCTCAGACGCCCGAGACACTTCAGCTGGCTCCTCTCAACATGAAGCAACAGCAGCGCTATACGGAGTTCCTCTCGGATGACAGAGCTTCGCACCCTATCTCTAAGGAAGAGCCCAGCCACCATTTTAAGCAAGCTTAATTTAGCCACTTCTATCCTGGATCTTGTTCTTTCGGTAACGACCCAGGGCAGGAACAAAGAAAGACCGTTAGATCGAGAGCTTTGCCTTTCAGCTTCGTTCTTTCTTCACCACGACAGACCGGTACCTGATCAGCATGACTGCAGACGCTGTGATGATCTCTGGTTTCATTCTACCCTCGCCTGTGTACAAGACCCCAAGATTTTTGACTTCCCCAGTTCCACGTGAAGGATTTTATACATTTGACTATAAAGGATTTTATACGATTGAATACAAAATACATTTAATGCAAATGATATTCATTGACTTGGCTGTGGTGCGGGGTCAGGGCACCTTAGTGGAAAATGTTGTATACTGGAATGGCGGGAACGGGACATACGGCTGATAAGATAATCAGCACATCCAGACGCTGTTGACGCAGAATGGCCCTGATGACGTAGAAACGCTCGGTGTTGTTTTGAGTACCCCAGACATCTACGAGATGGTGAAGCCCAGGGGGCTTCCTTGGCACGCCTATGGGAGGAGTCAGCACGCCATTATGCGGGGAGAAGATGGCCAATAGGAAAAAGCTAAAGGACTTCAGAAAAAGGCTTCCCAGAGACTCCACCGTTACTAATGCAGCCGTTTTAGATAGAGTACACTTAGTTATTCTGTTAAGGAAATAAATCCCCCGTGTTGAAATGTCGGCTTCCTGTTCATCTTTTCCCTCAAGAAACGAGCGCACATAAATTGTTGGGTGACTATAGGTTGTGTTTGGTTCATGGAGTCAGATAACTAATTCGAATAATTTGGTAAACGGTACATTTTGATAATTAATTCCAACAAACGCCACGACAATACTTAGAAATCCGGTCCAAAATGTTACCAACAGAATCCGTGACAGGGGCCATGGCCAACCCAGATGCCCAAACACCCAAAACAAGTTAGGCACCTAGGTTGGTCATGCTTCCGTCCCTCCAGATGAAACGGGACACAAGAAAGTGGCCATGTCACTCGGGTCAGGGTGACACAACACACTCTTCTGTTCAACAGCAGGGCCTGACAGGTTTCACTGGTTTACCCCTGCTGCATCATACATGTGCCCTGTCCATCCCTTAGAACGGCCCAAACATCCCACTATCCTTTTACAACACCTCTCCACTCATTCCTATCACCAACAAGAGCTCTAGCTTCCACTATAATTAGACCTCTTTCGTGCAGTACACTCATAACACCATCCATCCACGTCAATCGCGGCTTTCCACTTGGTCTCCTTCCATTGACTTCTGCTCTCTAGATCCTCTTCAACATTCGCTCCATGTGTCCAAACCAACCGAGTACTTTCTTATCAACACGCTTGCTCAGTTCCACGACTACTCCAGTTCTATCTCTCACAATTTCATGTCTCAATCTATCCAATCTTGTCACTCCTAACATACTCCTCAAACACTTCATCTCGAGAACATTGAATTTCCTTCTCAAATCTGCGTTCAGGCTCCAAGTCTCTGCACCATACAACACAGTCGGCACAATCACACTCTCATACGGTCCCCTCTTAACATCCATACTCATACTCTTGTTGCTCATCACTCTCCTCAGAGCACCCAAAACCTTGCTTCTTTGATTAACTCTGTTCAATACCTTGCACTCCATTCCACCACTCCATTCCACCAACTGCAGCCACATCACAACCGAAGTACCTAAAGCTTCCAACTTCTTCCAGCATCTGTCCATGCAACCTTATTTCTAACGCCATGCCCACTCCATCACGTGAACACTTCATCACCTTACTCTTCCCAACATTCACACATAACTTACGCCTATCACATACTCTTCCAAACTCTGTTACCAACCTTCTCAATGTTTCCTCAGAATCAGCCACAAGCAACAGCTAATATGAACATCCTAATATAAATATAAGTTAAGCAAAAGCATATGGAGGTTCAAAGACAAACTAACCATCTCTTCTGTGGAGGCTGCAGTGCCTCCAACTGGGATAGTGTGAGGAGGGTGATGAGGATGGCAGAGAAAATCATCAGGACTTATCTCCCCTCCTTTCAGGACAGTGCCCAGAGGCGCTGCCTATCCCGAGCCAAGAACATCATTAGGGACCCCTCTCACTCCCGTCATGGACTGTTCACTCTGCTAGCCTCTGGGAAGAGGTACTGCAGTATGCGGTGCAGGACCACCAGGTTCTGCAACAGCTTTGTCCCCCTGGCCATTAGACTGTTAAATGCTCAATATCACACACAGTACACCTACACAGCTGCTAATCTGTACATCTGTTTTTTTTGTTTTTTGTTTGTCCTTGCACTACTGGCAGTTCTCTTATACCTAGCCACTCCTTTGCACATCTGTTCTCCTCTGCACTATCGTACTCCAGTGTTATTGTTACTGTATAGTGACTTGTTTACCTGACTGCCCATTTTACACATCTGGTTGGCTGCTGATAAAGTTAAAACTTATATAAACTCTATGTTGGCAGAATTACTCAAATAAAAACAAGCATTAAGGTAAATAAATTTCCCAAGCGGAAGAGCACTGTCCCGTGGGCCATCCTGGCCACGACCTCGGCAGCACTGCCCGCTCCCGTGTGTCCAGTTAACTTTATTCACACAGGAACCAGAAAAATACCCCGGAAATGCCACTTCAAAATAAAAGAGTACAAGACTGATAAACGTACAAGAGATGCAATTGGACTGATTATTGAAACGTTACTTCATGTGTGTGTGTGTGAAAGATTGTTTTTATATTTAGGAATATAAAAACACAGTGAATTCTGAGAAATGTTACAACCAAAACGACCAACCTATCATTGCTCCTCTTGCACTTTTTGCACTACTGTATAGTACTCATAGCTATAATGATTTAGTATATTATTTAGTATTTCAATACTACATATTTATATCTGTACATTCAAGGAAACTGTGCGGGTCAGATGTATCGACATTTCGTTCTGTATACACATGTACAAGAATGACAATAAAGTATATCTGAATCCGAATCTGAATTCTACTTCTTGCCAAGGTGTCAAGCACATATTTTATAATACCTCGGTGTATCTCGCATTGGAATGCTAAATGAGGAAAGCGGTGTGACAGGCTGAAGGCGCCACGAGGCAACATACAGCAGTGACGGATCAGCATTTCCCCAGCATTCTAACAGTCTGGCATCTGCATGCATGTGACCACTTCCAGCTGAGCTCCTCCTGGACTAATAACTCATTCCCGAGTCATTACTTTTTATCAAGCCCAGTCCGTGTTTATTCCAGTCTCTCGCGCCCCGGGAGAAAATAATTCCTCGCAGGTAAACGTTGGCGTGGGAATGTCAGGGTAGTCAATGGCGAGCGCATACGGGTCCGACGCGGCATGAGCAATTCGATTGTCTGCTCGGTGAATCTTTGCAAGATGGAGTGGAGATGGGAGGGAAGAACTGGGAAGAGGATGCAGCATCATTCGTCATGTGGGGGAAAATAATAGATTTTGGTGGAGTCAAGGAAGATAAAATGCTCATGATGGTATTTGCAAGATAGCCAATAATGTTTTGGAGGCATTGTTGAAATGAAATGAGATGATCTGCATTTCTATAGCGCTTTTCAAGTCAAGGACTTCCCAAAGCGCTTTACAATGTGCTCCACATTTCCCAATAGCGGCCTTTCAGCCATGTAAGGTGCTAACCTGCTTATTGGGGGTATTACGGGTTCAGTGTCTTACCCAAGGACACTTCGACATGTAACACGGACGAGCCGGGTTTCGAACTATAACGACCTGCCCTGCCCGTTATATACAGGTGCGGCTTGTGTATGTACAAAATCGGTTGTCCTCCTGAAATGTGGTGGGTGCGGCTTATAATCAGGTGCGCTCTATAGTCTGGAATTTACGGTACATTATTTTTAATGGGAAAAATGATTTCGGTGATCGAACAAATCTGTTTTCAAACAGGGTTCTGGAACAGATTATGGTCGAGAACAGAGGTTCCACTGTATTGGAAAAAAATAGATTAGAAATTAGGAAATTTGTCAGACAGGACGAAAGGAAGACTGAGATCACTTGCGCTCGTTTCTTGGTTTTATTGAAAGGAAGGAAATGACAAGGTGGGATTCTTCGATCCGTTGGTTGGCGGATTGACGGAACTTGACAGGCGGGTGAAGGCTTGGCGGGAATGGTCGCGGAAAAGAGTTCAGGAGTCAGACGGGCAGGGCAGATTACAGAAACGGGTCGGCAACGGAGATCAATCAGAAGAAAACAGGGAGCAGGCAAAGAGTCAGAGGTACGGGCTTACTGAGCTTAAGGCAACAGGTAGCACGAGTACAATCGGACAAAGTGTTACCGAAAGCTGGGGATTTAAATGTAAAGGGTGCGCCAATCAGCTGTCCTGGCTGTTGGCGCCAAATCCTGAACACAGGTGTTCCCGATCCGGGTGATTGTGACAGAAACGGGTCGGCAATGGAGATCAATCAGAAGAAAACAGGGAGCAGGCAAAGAGTCAGAGGTACGGGCTTACTGAGCTGAAGGCAACAGGTAGCATGAGTACAATCGGACAAAGTGTTACCGG
The DNA here is from genome assembly GCF_059441175.1 of Urocampus carinirostris. Lineage (NCBI taxonomy): Eukaryota > Metazoa > Chordata > Actinopteri > Syngnathiformes > Syngnathidae > Urocampus > Urocampus carinirostris. The sequence continues at coordinate 5,281,878 of NC_142352.1, read as the reverse complement.
AAGCTGGGGATTTAAATATACAGGGTGCGCCAATCAGCTGTCCTGGCTGTTGGCGCCAAAAACCTGAGCACAGACAAAATTAGGACATTCGAAATCCGATTCATCGAAAAATAATCGATCGATTCTGAAACGAATCTTTAGTCGCAGCCCTACTTCAAACACTCGGGAAGAGCGCCTTACCATTCGCTTGTGAGGAATAACAATATTTTGCCCTTGGTCATAAGCAACAATAACAACTCTATAATGACTTCCTCGCTGTAAACACAAATCTAAAGTCTCTTTGTATTCAACAATGCATGAAAAAAAAACCACTATATATATTATCCTCTGCAGCCAGGCAGCAATACAAAACAACTGGAAGAATTTGCTCTCGTGCAAACATCGGTTTTCTTCCTTTGGCATTTAAGCAAAATAATCCCCAGTTTCAGACGGGAACGACTTTATTATCTGGCCCTGGATTATGGCAGGTGCTATGTGAGGCTGGATGTATTGAAGAAGACCCTCCGAGAATATGAAGTCAATGTTTAATCAAGTTTTAATTGGCCAAACTTTAAATGTCACGTATGTCTAACTCTCATCTGCCAATACTGGCTCACCGTCGCGCGAAATTTAACATTTACGTTAGTTTCTGGTCTACGAATCGATAGCGCCGTGTGGAAAATGTGTTTTCGTCTTTTTATTATCTAAATCACGGGTGTCGAACAGGCAGCCCGGGAGAAAACACTCAGAGAAGCACAAGAGAAAAACAAGCTGCAGGTTGAAATATATATATAACTCATTAAAGAAGGCAGCACGGCGGCGCAGTGGTTAGCGCATGTGCGGCACAGTTCATGTCTTGGGAACCTCCTACGTGGGTTCAAATCCAGCTCCAGACTTCCTGTGCGGAGTTTGTGTGTTCTCCCCGTGCTTGCGTGGGTTTCCTCCGGGCACTCCGGTTTCCTCCCACATTCCAAAAACATGCATTTCAGGTGGATTGGCCGGTCCAAATTGTCCCTAGGTGTGAATGAGCGAGTGAGTTGTCTGTCCCCGTGTGCCCTGCGATTGGCTGGCAACCAGTTCAGGGTGTCCCCTGCCCACTGCCCGATGATTGCTGGGATGGGCTCCAGCACCCCTGCAACCCTACTGAGGATAAGCGGTGTAGCTAATGAGATGAGATGAACTCATTAAAGAGAGCCGGCTCTCAAACGACTCACTTGCTTTGATGCATTATCCATCCATCCATTATCTGTACCGCTTATCCTTATTTGGGTCGCGGGGGGGCTGGAGCCCATCCCAGCAATCTCCGGGCAGTGGGCAGGGGACACCCTGAACTGGTAGCCAGCCAGTCGCAGGGCACACAGGGACAGACAATTCGCTCGCTCATTCATACCTAGGGACACTTTAGACCGGTCAATTAACCTGACATGCATGTTTTTGGAATGAAGGAGGAAACCGGAGGGCCCGCAAGCACGGGGAGAACCTGCAAACTCCGCACAGGAAGGTTGGTAGCTGGATTTGAACCCATGACCTCAGAACTGTGCCGCACACACGCCAACCACTGCGCCGCCGTGCTGCCCTTGATGCATTATATTACAAATTATTATGTTGTACAAAGAAGCTAAGAAAAAAAGGAAGTATAAAAGGAGAAAATGGAAAAAGACGGGTTTGTGGTTATCCCTTTAATCAGTATATTACCAACAATAATTCAATGCAGAAAATGAATTAATAATTTGAATAAGAAAATTCTACTTACCGTATTTTCCGCACTATAAGGCGCACCTAAAAGCCTTTATTTTTTTCAAAAGCTGACCATGCACCTTAAAATACAGTGCACCTTATATATGGCTCAATATTAAATCGCAAGGTCTCGCAACTTACGCAACAGCCGCCGACTCGATTTTCCCCCGAACGTGGAGTAGTCCGCGGTGTATGCTGGGATTCATATACCGGCGTTTCATTGGCTAACCAATGTGTCAATCATCATTTGAATCGATCGCTATTGGCTGAAGTTATTCGGAGCCTCGGATAGGCTAGAGGGCCGAGACAAACCCTGCAATTGGCCGAAAAAGATGTGTCCATCATCAGTTAAATCGATCGCTATTTGCTGAAGTTATTCGGAGCCTCGGATAGGCTAGAGGGCCAAAACAAAGCCTGCAATTGGCCAAAAAAGATGCGTCAATCATCAGTTAAATCGACCGCTATTGGCTGAAGTTATTTGGAGCTTCGGATAGGCTAGAGGGCTGAAACAAAGCCTGCAATTGGCCGAAAAAGATGACTGAATAGCAAGCTTGCTAAACTACGCCATAAAGAAACATGTTTCATTAGTCTGTATTTGTAAATATTTTACTCTCCTGGATTTACTACACTCACGGTTGTAAGAAGACCATGGTTGCGTATCATTATTGAACGTGAGAACTTAGGTGAGTTATGCGGCTTTATATTTTCCCGGTATCTTGTTTTAGAACGGCCTTGATGTTGCTGTGATGAGTTGAGTCAATTAAACTCAATTCCAAGTGTTTATTGTCATATGCACAGTAAAGTTGCGAGCGAAAAAGAAAATAGAAACTAAGGAATGGTTGGCATTTCTTGAATCCCAAGACCTTCCGAATGATATTTGAAATGACGCATTTGAGTGACATCGTACGGACACCGCATCCGCACGTGTCTACGACACGTATTTGCTTCTTTGCAAGCTTTGGGAATGTTAAGGGAGTAATAAGTTGGACTGAACTATCTGACTGTTTTGTCGACGTTCCCATTGTAGCGCCTTAAAATCCGGTGCGCCTTATCAATGGAAGATATAGGACCAAAAACTAATTTTTTGGGGGTGCGCCCTATAACCCGGTGCGCCCTATAGTGCGGAAAATACGGTAATTATATTTGCATGTATTTTTTCCTTCTACAGTGAACGTCCAGGCTACTTAGTTTTTGAACTGTTTTTTATAATAAACCTCATTCATGTCGAGCAACAAAATGATAATTACCAATATATATGATATAACGAAACATGTACAATAAAACATGTTAAACTCCATAAATAAACAAGTTTGAAAAAAAAAATATGGTGTAAGATTTTTTTGTATTTTGCAAGGGAAAATACGACAGTTTGTAAGGGCATGGAGCCGTGGAGGAGGTTTACAGGTATGCATATGCAGAATCAAAGAAAACGTTTTTCCTGACTGAGTCCTGATGAGTTTCAAGGCCAGCCAACAGAGGTAAAGATCTGCAGGTCGGCGGGAGACTGGATCAAAAAAAGGGAAGCGTCTCGGATCTGCAACATGAGGCGGCTCACAGCAGCGGGAGGCATGACCTCACTCAAACTCAATGAGAAGCACGTAACGGGCGACCTCAGCTCAACTGGCCAAAGTGTGGTAAAATGATAGCCAGGCTTTAAAATAGGAATCCCGGTAGGAAACCTGGAGGAAATGTTATTTATTGAATATTTTATGTTAGGCTATTAAAGAAATATGTCAACTGTGCCCGCTCCTTTGGCACCAACTGCCTCGGACGCCGATTGGCTCCCTGTCACTATTTAAACCCCCGTCTTTCTGTCCCCTGTTGTCAGTCCGTCCTCAGTTTACGCTTTTCGACACCGACTCGCTCCTGTTTTGGCTCTCGTCTGTTTCCCGGCTTCGACCCATTTTCTAAATTCGACCACGTTTTTGCTCTCCAGTCCCGTCTATCGACCTGTTTTTCCGTCCCTGACACCGCCATCGTGATTTGGATTACAATCCGATTGCGAGGGCGACTTGCTTCCTGCCTCTAGCGAGCACCGGATCGCGGACGCTGGCCTTCCTCTCTCTAGCTCAATAAACTTGTGAGAAACGCAATGCGATTGGGTCCTGTTTCCGTTCTGGTCCTGACAGAAAGAGAAAGGAATGGGAAAAATGGATAAGGAAAACAAAAAAGAAGAAAAGAAGAAAAGGGAAAGGAAATATAGACAGAAAGGGAAAATAACATAAGAAAAATGACGAGAATGAGGAAAACGGAAAAAAAGAAAAAGAAAGAAAGAAAGAAAAGCAAAGAAAACAGTCATGATTACCGATGTGAAGCACCTGTGCCCGCTCCTTTGACTGCCTCAGACACTGATTGGCTCCCTGTCACTTTTAAAACCACCGTCTTTCTGTCATCTGTTGTCAGTACGTCTGCAAACCTCAGCTTACGCTAGGCAAGCCTTTCGACCCTGACTCTCTCCTGTTCTGGCTCCCGTCTGTTTCCCGGCTTCGACCCATTTTCTGATCCCAACCACGATTTTTGCTCCCCTGTCCCGGCTACTGACCTGTTTTTTACGCTCTCGACACCGCCATCGCTCGCCACGGAAACACTACTTCCGCGCCTGAGCAACCAGCGATCTCCGGATCGTGTGTACAATCCATTGGTTCCTTGGCGCCAACAACCCTGGGCGCTGACTGGCTGCTTCCTCTTTTTTAAACCCCCGCCTCCCTGACAACACTCGTCGGATCGTTTGTGAACCTACGCTACACGCTAGGCAAACTTTTGTGACTCCTGACTCTGTTGTTCTGTCTGATTCCCGTTGGCAACCTTTTTTCTGGACCCGTTTATGTTTTTGCTCCTCCGTCCCGGCCATCGACCTGTTTTTCCTCGCTTTCGACACGGAAGTGCCCATTCCGCGTTCCAAGCGATCTGCTACCCGTGACCGACGATTCCCGGATCGTGGGTGCAAGTCCTTTCCTCCTTCTAAATAAAACCGAGTAAAACGAACGCCATTGGGTCCTGTCTCCGTTTCTGGTTCATGACATGAGCAAAATAATCAGCCGGTGGAACAAAAAACAAGAAAGTCATTGTGGGATACAAATAAGCACACAAAGTTTAAAATAATCAGCGTATTCGACCAAAAAACTCCTGAAGGCATCTTTAAATAATATGCACCCTTATGCACCCGATGCCCTCTTGGGTACACAAACTAATGCGGGCACACGTGTTTGTTAACGCACATGTGCTTACATTCATAACTAATTCACCGCTAATGTGTTACTAACTATTCCTGGGGCACGGCTATCCGACACGCTCATATTGAAATTCCGCAGTAAAGCACGCCTGACTGAAAATCCAGCCCTATAAATTTTAATGTATGGAGATAATAGTTAATTTAGGTATGTGATGAATGTGGATATAGATAGGATTAGAATGATGGCGTTAACATACATGCAACCATTATCTAGCTGGAGGCAAAATAAATACCAAAAGAGTGAATACACACAATTCATTGAATAAACAAAATATATAGTCAACAAACCTTAATGAATTAGATTAAAATAAAAGAATTCAATTTAAATATATTACACTTGAATGCCCCTAAGCTGCGGTAGCTAGCATAAAGCTTTGCAGGCTACTAGTGTTACAAAAATGGCTCCAGATTCAGTAGTTATCCCTATAAGGCAGAGGTCGGCAAGCCAAAACGTTGAAAGAGTCATTTCGGACACAAAAAACAAAAATTAAAAGCTTTATATAAGCCTCATAATGAATGCAACACATGCTCTGTGTAAATATATTAGCCTTCTACAGGGTGAAGGGTTTTATACATTTGACTATAAAGGATTTTATACGATTGACTCATAATGCAATGAAGATTTTCACTGAGTTGTCATGATTGCCAAAATGAAGACACCTGTGGCAATCGTTTGGCACGCAGGAGCGCGCTCTCTGATTGGCTGGCACTCTCCTCTTAAGCTGTCAGCGGCTAGAGGAGGGTGTCAGACTGTACTTGTGTGTCTCTGTGTGTTTCGCCAGATTACCAGTACCAAAGACCTTTCCTGTTTTGATTCCTGCCTGCCTTTGGTGTCGACCTGTTTCTGCCCCACGCTTACGACCTGCTCTCCTGCCCTGGCCATCGACCTGCCCGCTAAGACGTATTGATTCTGCCTACCTGACAATCGACAATCCTCGGCTTCCTAAGTAAGCTCTGTCAGCTCAATCCAATAAAGATTCCTTTAAAACGAACGCAATTGGGTCCGAGATTCCATTCTGGTTCCTGACATGAGTAGGCTTTAGTTCAATGACAGGTCAGGCTGTTCCAAATGCAGAATAGTTTGTCTAGTTCTGTTGATAACAGGACTCTGACGGAGGACGGCAGGCGTTGTTTTAAGAAACGCTCGGCGTTGTTATGAGTATCCCAGACATCGCAACGCTCTTCGACGAGATGGGCTTCACCATTCTCCATGTTTAGTTTCTTTTGTCTTTTATTAGCATATTTGGTATTGGAGTAATCCAAAAGTAAATCAAGTTAAAATAACCCTACCCAGAGGGCGGGGCCAGCCGGTCGCCACGGCGAGCATGCTGGACATGACATGTTGGGACCCATAGATCTTTGAGCATGCGAGTCCCCGGGACCCATCACTTTTCACAGCTAAAATGAACACTGGAGCCCGTTTAAAAAATAAGGATTTGCGCTTTGAATGCGAAACTTGTGCTTAATTTATGTCTTCGATTTATACAATAATGATTGCATTGTTTACGAAAGTACTTGAATTCACCCTTATTGTTGTATATCTAGTACCTATCTCGTTCTTAATAATAATAATAATGTCCTTTGTATTTTCATTCTTTGTAACAATGTACACAGAACGAAATGTCGATACACCTGACCCATTGTAGCGAGCCGATGCAGCCGCAGCCAACAGAGGGCGCCGCCATTTTACCAATGTTATAAGTCTTAGGTATGACTCGGCCGAGGCGCGAACCAGCGACCTCCCAGTCTCAAAGCGGGCGCTCTACCATCTAGGCTACTAAGCTGTTAAGTGGGGCAGTGTCTGTATATACAAAATATTCCTTTAAATTACACTCCCTTATCTTTTGGCATGGGTGCTTAGTAACGAGTACCTTATTTTCTTTACCAAGAAAACAAACATGATGGGAACACCATCCCTACTCTGGAGCATGGGGGTGGTAGCATCATGATATGATAGGCATTTTTTTCAGGTTTTTTGGGGGAAACCTTACAATAATAGCCGGTAAACAGGTATAAAAAGATATAAAATTGTATGAGTAGTAGTATATGTCTATTCTGTATACACAACGCGCCTACAGGTACCCACAGGACTGCCCGGCCTTGCCCGTTACAGCACTCCTGTCAAAACACAGCCGCCAAATAGGAGATTCATCGCACGCTAAAATGGATTCTCAGCACCGTGTTGACAGCAGGATGGCTGTCCTGAATTGATAACTCTACCTGCCGGATTGCATTTTTATTTATGATAGAATAGAATAGAATAGAATGGAATATACCTTTATTGTCATTGTTACAAAATGGGATATATTCTGACAACAACATTGGACGTAGCACTCCAGGTCCACATTTTACAGTGAGGATAAGGAAAACAAAGAGATGAAGGAACAAAGAAGATGTTTGTACTGTCCTTGTTGCATAGGCTTTGTTTTCCTCCGGAGGGGGGAGGGGGGTGTGTGGGACAGACAGAGATGGCCGGATCCAACTAGATGTTTGATGTCCAGTGTTTTTTTCCCTAATTGCTCAGTCCACGTATAGATAGATAGATAGATAGATAGATAGATAGATAGATAGATAGATAGATAGATAGATAGATAGATAGATAGATAGATAGATAGATAGATAGATAGATAGATAGATAGATAGATAGATAGATAGATAGATAGATAGATAGATAGATAGATAGATAGATAGATAGATAGATAGATAGATAGATAGATAGATAGATAGATAGTCTAGATAGATACTTTATTCATCCCCGCAGGGAAATTCACAATGAATGAATGGGAAGTACAGTCCTTAAGCATGCCTTATTAAAGTCGCCACTGATAATAAAAGCTCCGTCGGGGTGTGCAAGCTGCTGTTTATTGATAGCAGCGGGCAGGAGATTTAGCGCTATGCTAACATTAGCATCCGGTGGAACGTTAGCGTCCGGTACACAGTAGGAAAGAAAGAAGTCACAATAAGCCCGGATGAGTTCATTTAGATAGCCTTCTGTGAGTTTGTCAAAACAGTACCATATTTTCCGGACTGTAATGCGCACCTAATTAACAAAAATTGGCCTAAAAGTGCGCCTGAAGGGGCCAGATGAAAGAGTAGGAGGCGAGTTTTGGGTGGATAGTGTCTGGATCCAGAACAGATACAGGACCCAATCGCGTGACGTTCTCATACAAGCGTTTATTTTATGGGAAATGGGGGTCATGCACGTTTGGAAGCCGGTCTGCCGTGGAAAGACCGGAAGCCAGAGACCGACTCCAAGTGCCCTAGTTGATATCGGACAAATGGGGTCGATACCGGACAGGAAGTGAGAGACAGGATAGAAAATGGATCACGATATCGAAAATTAACAGGAGAAACTAGACGGGAACGAAAACTGGAGAAAATAATGAACAGGACAAAAACAGACGGAAATTAAACTGGAACCCGAAATTAAACAGGACAATAAACGGGAACAATACCGGACTGGAGATATCACAGGAAAACAGGACCAAGTCAGACACCGTGACACACACGGGCGTGGCCAATTGGGCGCCATGGAAACCATGACAGATAGATGCGAGTCATCTCCATCCAATCAAAATATCGGAATTATCTATTGTAGCATGGCACTAGATACAGAAAACAGACGACGGAGAGTTGGTCACACCTACTTTTCTATTACAGGTTTAACGGTTACTGTTGGCCGAAACCATGCGGGACAAGCAATCACCAAAACAGGAAGTGTTTCCAATCTTTTGTTATCTACGATGCGCATTCTCGTGCTTTTTCACACAAATAGACACGCTCGATCCGCCTACTAATGTTAAAAACCGGAACTGGAGCAGAACCCAAATGCGTGAAATTTCTCACTCAAGCTTTCATTTTACGGGAAATGGAACAGTCATGCATGTTAACCCAAACGCCAGTGATTCGGCGATCGTTAGGCGGAAGACGCAAGGCTGCAGTCCGGCGTGGAAAGACAGGAAGCCAGACGCCTACGAGATTGATACTGATTGCACGAGCAGATATCGGACAGAAGGGGTCCATACCAGACGGGATGGGATGGACAGGATTGATATCAAAACTGGATATCAAAATTAAACAGGACAAACCAGACGGGAACGAAACTGGAGACCAATATTAAACAGGAAAAAATAGACGGGAACAATACCGGACAGGAAACACCAACAGGAAACCCACGTCTTGCGGGCGAAGAGATTCGTTGACGGACTGACAAAGGGTGAGTGAGAGCACTTAGCTTAAATATCAGGGAACCCAATCTGTCAACAAGCCGCAGCTGGTGCCACACGGGCGGGGCCAATTGGGCACCATGACAACCGTGATAACTATTCATCCAACTTCACACACTTATCCTTACCAAAGGTGTTCAGTGACGGTAAATGGTAATTGGTCTGCATTTATAGAGCGCTTTTGAAGTCACTAAGGACCTCCTAAAAGCACTTTACAATGTGCTTCACACGGATTTGTTATGAACAGTTGTGATTTCCATAGGCATGCTTCTATTCCCTTTGGGACGCAAAGCATGATGGTTTCACGCAATTAATTTGCCTGACACAGGCAAGAATTAAAGGTAATCACTAACAGGGGTGTTAAAAAACATGTGCCGTGGGAGTTATAACGAGTGGCCAAAACATTCCTAGTAAAATTCACCTGCACACAAAGTAGCCACCAGAGAGTTTTAGAATTAAAAAAAGAACCAATGACAGAATAACTGTCGCGACCAGCACACAGGGTAGACCCAATCGTGTAACGTTTTCTCACAATTTCATAGAAAAAAAGAGGAAGGGCTGCGCCCATGATATGCGGTAAGCAAGTCGCTCTCGGACTCGTATTGTGATCCGAACACGGTAGTGGATCTTCCTTAGCGAGCGATGGCGATGTCAGGGACGGAAAAACTGGTCAGTAGCTGGGACTGGGAGAGCAAAGCCTGGTCGGAAACGAGTCGTAAGCCAGGACGGGAGAGTAGACGTAGTCAGGATCAAAAATGGGTCGTATGCCGGGACAGGAGAGCAGAAATGGTCAGGATCAAAACAGGTCGTAGTCGGAGACAAACGGGAGCAAAAACGGGACAGGCGGGAGTCAGGGTCGAAAAAAGCTTGCCTTGCGGAGGTTCGCAGACGGACTGACAACAGGGGATTGACAAGACTGGGTTTAAATAGGGACAGGGAGCCAATCAGAACCAACAGTTTTTATGCTTTTTTTTTTTTACGTTCTAATCATCATTCCAAAAGTTTCCATTCAGCCCCTTTATAAAAAAAGTAACCTTCGCTCCATGACAGAGACAGAGAAAAATAGTTGGTATCTTTATTTAGTGTGTGTCGCTCTGGCCATTTGTTTTTGGTGTCCTACTGACCTTCTTCTTTGTTCCTCGGATTCTACTAAATTCTACGCATGTTTATGTGATATACGAGTGGCATTAAATGATGAAGAATGTAAATATAAGAAGAAAGTTTTAAAAATGTGAAAAATATTAAACAAAACACACTAAATGTGTAAACGTATCTGCTATTTGATAAATTCCATTGCTGTAGAGAACAAACTATCGCAAATTTGTTTTTGAGGAAGATTAAAAACGCTAAAACGTCCCATAAATAAATTTGAGATATTTATTTGGGACATGAAAGCAAAGGTAAATATGATGTTGCCATATTTGGAAAAGATTACTCTTGAATAAGTTGTTAAAATACAAATTATATCATGAAGAGATCAAAAATAACTTTATATACAATGAAAAAACAAGTATTTGAACACTGTTGTTTTGCTATTTCTCCCATTTAGAAATGGTAGAGGGGTCTGAAATTTTCATCGTAGGTGCATGTCCACTGTGAGAGAGATAAACTAAAAAGAAAAATACAGAAATCCCATTGCATGATTTTTTTTAACAATTATTATATTACAGCGACAATTTTCTCATTTTAAATATTATTATCATTTTAGATAAAACACTGAATGTGAAAAAAAGTGGAAAAAATAATTTAAAAAAATGACTCAACAATGTGAGAATGGAGAGACCTAATGCCGAACATTTTTTAAAGAAAAGAATCATTAAAAGTTAATTGTAAAAATTAAAAAAAATTAAAAAGAGAAAATGTATCTGCCAAAAGTCTTAGATTGATAATTATATTACCTTTTATATTTTCACTTACATTTTCTTACAGGACTACCAGGCCAAAATTAGGAAAAAGCCATAACAGACTACAAAAAATTAAAAATAATTATGAGCCTCTTTTTTAAATCAAAACAAATAGTGGATTTATACATAAATGTTACTCATAGGATATTTATATGTTAAGAATGTTTGTTTTGTGTTTGCAAGCAGACCTAAAAAAAATATATGTTCCTATGTTCTGGTCCGGAGCCTTCGCTCTGAAAACGCTGGTCTACTAGTGATCCCAAGAGCCAAGAAGAAATCCCAGGTTTGAGCGGGTTGTCTATTTGGGTCCAGATGATGTGGAATGGTCTTCCTTCTGAGATTCGATCCGCAACCTCAGTGGAACTGTTTAAATCTAGGCTTAAAACACATGTTGAGGTTTTTGAGTTTTTCCTTGCCCTCATTTAGGTTTTAGATCAGGGGAGGGTGTAATAACAGTCTGTGGTTTGCAATAATCTGTGGTCTGTGCAGCCCTTTGAGACACCCTGTGATTAAGGGCGTCAGACATATACATAACTTGACTTGACTTGAGCTTTTTGAGTTTTTCCTTGCCCTGATGTAGGCTTTAGATCAGGGGATGGTGTTATAATAGTCTGTAGTTTGCAATAGTATGTGCAGCCATTTGAGACACCCTGTGGTTAAGGGCGTCAGACCTATACATGACTTGACTTGAGGTTTTTGAGTTTTTCCTTACCCTCATGTAGGTTTTAGATCAGGGGATGGTGTCATAATAGTTTGTGGTTTGCAATAATCTGTGTAGCCCTTTGAGACTCTTTGTGATTAAGGCCTATACAAATACACATCACTTGACATGACTACCAGCTCAGTAGCCTAGATGGTAGGGCGCCCGCTTTGAGACTGGGAGGTCGCTGGTTCGCGCCTCGGCCGAGTCATACCTAAGACTTATAACATTGGTAAAATGGCAGCGCCCTCTGTTGGCTGCGGCTGCATCGGCTCGCTACAACGGGTCAGGTGTATCGACATTTCGTTCTTACAAAGAATGACAATACAAAGGAAATTATTATTATTATTATTATAGTTATCTGCTTCTTCCAGGGAACCACTAGGGCGACGCTAAAGAGCCACATGTGGGTAAAATCAGGACTTACTATCTGCGCTTGGCGACCGAGCTATGCTGAACACTACGAAAATAATCCTTTCGACTTCATCAAATCACTGGAGTAGGTTTTAGGGATGGTGTCATGATTGCTGATTCAGGGCACTTGTGACTGCCCAATTGGCGCCAACAGCCCTGAGCGCTGATTGGTTCAAAGACTCTTTTTAAACCCCCGGCTTCCAAGAGGAAGCTGTCAGTCCGTTTGTAAACCTATGCTCCCAGCTAGGCAAGCTCCATACCTTCCAACATTTTCCTGCCCTGTTTTCTCCTGCCTGATACCTGTTGCCGACATGTTTCTGGACCCGTTTCTGCCATGCTCTTCCGTCCCGACCATCGACCTGTTTTGCCCTGTTTCCTGCCAGATACCTGTTGCCGAACTCTTTTCTGGACTCGATACCGCCCTTGCTCTCCCGTCCCGTGGCACACCAGTATTCCTGCTGTGCCACTTCCGCATTCCTTCTACATGCTACCCGTGTTTGTCTATCATCGGATCGTGGAGGCAAGCCCTGCTCTCTCTCTTTATCAATAAAACAGAGTAAACGAACGCTATTGGGTCCTGTCTCCGTTTCTGGCTTGTGACAGATGGTGTAATAGTAGTCTGGAGTCTGACTCCTTGTGATTAAGGACGTCACAAATAAACATGACTTGACTAGGAAAAAATAGAAAGGGATGACGACTCCGGAGCTGTTTATTGAGATGTGACCCTTCTAGCTCATAGTGTGGATTAAAGGGCTATTAACTCCGACAGGAAATTATCATTCTTCGGCAACGTGACAGCAAGACACAATTGTTGCCGCGCTGCAGTTTTATTTTGTGGATCAAATGAGTCAGGTTTCTATTGACAACTGTGTGGGATGGATAGAAAGGTCGAAGGACTTACTTTTGTGTCAATGGTATAGAATTGTATTGACCAATCAGGAGTGAATAAAGGTTAAGTCATTCACTTTCCATAACATGTAAAACAATAAAATAAGGATCGAACGATACGGGCTTTTCAGGTCCGATACTCATACTGGTTATCAGCGGTGTTCCCTCTAAACTGCGTGCGTGCGCAATCGTGCACTGCCTGCACATTCTCTGCGCACAAGAAAATCAAGCCAGTGCCCAAAAATCAGGGCTCGAAATTGCTAATTAAGAAGCGAATTAAGTCAAAGTTACAGTGCATGAAGGTAAAAATACACGGGTTCCCCTGACGTTGTGTCCTAAATGCGGTATTTTGAAGTCGAGTCGAAGTAGAACGAAGTCGAGTAAAGTTAGTAGAGTATGTCGGGAACCGGCTTCTTCGGCTCGGCTCACTAAAAGGAACCGGCTCTTTTGGGTCCTAAATGGCTCTTCGGGTTGTTTTTGCTTCTTTAATCCCAACATGACCAAATATTATGTAAAATGATGCACAAAATGACTTAAAGGAATGGGGGAATAGAACAAAAAAGAAAAAAATACCAACATGAAAAAGTAGTGAAAAGCTGAGAAAAAAAAAACAAAAGGAAGAGAAAAAAGAAGGAAAAATTTAGAAAAAAAAGGCCAGAAAAAAAGAAAAGAAAGAAATGTAGGAAAAAAGTAAATAGAGAACAAAAAGAAAAAAGTAACAGCTCAGTAAAATTAAACACAATGAGATTTTAAAGAAATTTAAAAAAAAAGTAGAAAAAAAAACACGGAAAAAAGAAGAAAAAGTTTGTGTTGCATTCAAATAAGTTCCAATTATATCAAGCGAATCTTGTTGCCAACATTGTACTTCCACTCAAAAATGTGATTAAGTACAGTTCTGTATCTTGCAACCGACTAAATAAGCCCCCAAAAATGTTAATATTATGCGACAAAATGTATCAGGAAAAAAAAAGAAATGGATATCTTGTGAAAGAATTGTAAGAACAAACAACGTTTGTAGGCCGCACAACCTTTGCAATAGCACATGAGTCAATTCATTCAAAAGAGAAAAATAATTTTGCATTGCCGGAAACTCAGCAAAATGTAACTTGATGTCAAGTTTTGGACATCTTGCCACACTTGGGATTACGGTTGCTCACTGTTGTTTCAAGCGTTGCTCACCGACTTTGTGTGAACGCTCAGACCCAGGGAAAATTAGAGGGAACATTGGTTATCAGTTTTAAGAGGAGGCTGATAACCGATATTTGGAGTTCGTGTGTAAACATTCTATACTGTCTATGTCTACACTATATCCAGCCCACTAAAAATTCTAAAAAAAATATTGTTTAATATATTGTGCATCCAATCAGTATGGTTGGTGTGAAGTGTAAAGAAGAGGCGAGCCGTTTCTTTTGAAATGAAAGTGGAATAAGAAAGCTTGATGCGGTTGAGAAAATGGTCGGAACGCTTTTTTTTCGACCAATTTTTACCATGGAGGAGAACCTTTTGAAGCACATCTCCCAAAAGTAAGTTAAACTCAACTTTGGTTATCTTTATAGAGCATATTATTTTATGAAATGTTTATTTTTTTAGTACAAAACATTACAGCCTCAGTGTTCATTTTACCTGTGAAAAGTGATGGGTCCCGGGGACTCGCATGCTCAAAAATCTATGGGTCCCAACAGAGATCTATGGGTCCCCAAAATTTAGTGTGCTCCATGCCCTTACAAACAGTCGTATTTTTCCTAATAAAATTTAAAAAAGTTTTTTTTTTAAACATGTTTATTTATGTAGTTTAACATGTTATATTGTACACGTGTTTCCTTATATCATATATATTGTTAATGAACATTTTGTTGTGAGACACTGAGTTGCTCGACATTTTCATGTCTTGCATGGTCGCCATGACAACCAGCTGGTCCCACCCCTTGACACCGGCTGACACAGATTGTCTTAATGACGTGTGTGATTCATAAGGGCTCGTTTTGGAACTGCCGGTGGCGAGATCATTATTCTGTTTTGCATTGTTCTGTTTTGCCCTGTTCTGTTTTGTTTGACTTGAGGAAACCTGTGCTTGCCCGTTCTGAATAAAAGCCTGTTTTGTGAGTATTACCTAGTTTCTGATTGCCTGTAAGCCTGTTTTTGTTTTGTTTTTGTCCCTGCGTGTTGGACAACTTTTATTTTCTAAATAAAAGTAACAGATCGTTACGCAAATGAGTTCACCTTTCCTGCCTCCTGGTCCCTGACAGACATGAATGAGGTTTATTATAAAAAAAAGTTCAAAAATTAAGTCGCTTGGACGTTCACTGTAGAAGGAAAAAATACATGCAAGAATAATTAAGTAGAATAATACATTTTCTTATTCAAATTATTAATTCATTTTCTGTATTAAATTATTGTTGGTAATATACTGATTAAAGGGATAACCACAAACCTGCCTTTTTTCATTTTCTCCTTTTATACTTCCTTTTTTTCTTAACTTAAATAATAATTAGTAATATAATGCATCAAAGCAAGTGAGCCGTTTGAGAGCCGGCCTTCTTTAACGAGTTGAGCCGAAAAAGCCGGTTCTCTAAAAAGAGACGGACTTTCACTACACAACCGAACTCGAGAACGGCGTGCAGACGAAAACTCGAACCGCGAGACCAAAACAACAATGGCTGATGAAAAGTTTGGAGTGCGGTAAATCTTTGTTAAAAAATCTCATCTCATCTCATCTCATTAGCCGTACCGCTTATCCTCATTAGGGTCGCGGGGGGGCTGGAGCCCATCCCAGCCATCTCCAGGCAGTGGGCAGGGGACACCCTGAACTGGTTGCCAGCCAATTGCAGGGCACACAGGGACAGACAACTCATTCGCTCATTCACACCTAGGGACAATTTGGACCGGCCAATTCACATGAAATGCATGTTTTTGGAACGTGGGAGGAAACCGGAGTGCCCGGAGGAAACCCACGCAAGCACGGGGAGAACATACAAACTCCGCACAGAAAGTCTGGAGCTGGATTTGAACCCACGACAGGTTCCCATGACATGAACTGTGCCGCACAAGCGCTAACCACTGCGCCGCCGTGCTGCCCTTGTTAAAAAATGTTAATGACAATTTGGTGTCAAAAAAGTTGCGTCCCCAGCAAAAATAATGCGTCTCGGACGCAGGGACGCGGGCAAATGAGAACACTGCAGCCTTAAACATAAAAATATAGCACTGAAGCAACTTACAAACAAATTCAACTTACGAACGATCGTGAAATTCACATATTCTTATCCATTAGCATCATTTTAGAATTGGAATTCAATGTGTTTTTATTGTCATTCATATCAATCTTGTGAAGCATTTTAGGCAACTGGTAAAAAAAGTCATTGTTTGCCCAAAATTGCAGAACATTTGAGGCGCAATAGAAACAAAAGCACAGGGGGGCGATTTCCTCCCTTTCAAGTAGCCAGAACACGATAAATGAAGTTGACATATTTCCCTGTGATCATTAGAACGGACAAAACAAGCTCTTTGTTTGTGGATCCAGCCGTGGCACTTGCCCTGCCATTCCCCCTGCCGATTCATCCTTCGCCCAAAATCCCCCTCACCAAAAAAACGCACAAAATCCTCATTCTCAGTCCCATGGACTCTATTTATGATAATATCGTGAAAAATAGTATAAAATAGACCCTGTGTTCATTTGAGCTGTGAAAAGTGATGGGTCCCGGGGACTCGCATGCTCAAAAATCTATGGGTCCCAACAGAGATCTACGGGTCCCCAAAATTTAGTGTTATCGAGGTTGAAATTGGAAATTGGCGACAAATACATAATATAAATCAGGGGTGTCAAAGAGGCGGCCCGCGGGCCGGATCAGGCCCGCTAAGGGATTGAATCCGGCCCGCGAGACAACGCTGAGGGAAGCGCAAGAGAAAAACGAGCTGCAGGTTGAAATATGTCAACTTGATGTTGCCAAAGCCAGGTGCCTCGAACAAAGACACTGTACTTGTATTTCTCTCTCTCTCTCTCTCTCTCTCTTTTCTCCTTCCTTGTTCCTTTTTGTCTCTTTCTCTCTCTGTGTCTTTATAACTTCTTTTGCTCTAACTTGCTTTTTTCCTTTTCTCTCTTTTCTCTTTCTCTCTTCCTACCCTTTGCGCTTTCTTTTCTCTTTTCTCTTCTTCTATTTCTCTTTGGATTTCTTTCTTCCTCTCCCTTTCTTTTCCCCCACTCTCGCGACTTTTTATCTTTTGTTTCTCACGCTCTCTCCCTCTCTCTCTTTTTCTTTCTTTGTCCCGCCCTCTCTCCTTTTCCCTCCCTCTTTCTCTTATTTCTTTATCTATCTTTTTCTTTCTCTTTAATCTACTAGTCCGGCCCCCAAGAGAATGATTGTTCTATCGTGTGGCCCCCGAGTTCAAATGAGTTTGACACCCCTGATATAAATCTATATATTCATTCAGTTTTAATCATCACAGTTTATTGATAATACAAATCAGTTATCCCTTCAAGATTTTTCAGTTCACAACAATATTGTGCATTATACAAAATATTATTGCTGAAATAATTACCATAATATCCGGAATAATGAGCGCACCTGATTATAAGCCGCACCCACCACTTTAGTGATTTGCCACTTTTGTACTTGCAAA
The DNA here is from genome assembly GCF_059441175.1 of Urocampus carinirostris. NCBI lineage: Eukaryota > Metazoa > Chordata > Actinopteri > Syngnathiformes > Syngnathidae > Urocampus > Urocampus carinirostris. Next base: position 5,264,184 of record NC_142352.1, on the reverse strand, counting down.
AGCCGCACCTCTGTACAAGCCGCGTGCGCACGCATAACTTATGACACAATCACAAGTTTACCCCAGACCATGCTGTAAGTTCCACAATTGTAACTAAATAAATAGTAGACAATCTTAGAACCACAATCGGCACCATGAATGGAAAATGATACCCGTAATTAACGTATGATGCAGACTTGTAAAGTCCAGGTCCCGTTGAAAGTGGGGGTTTTTAAAGGTTATTGTTCTATCTTCGTTATTCATTATCCATTATCCGTTATCGGTCAGTTCATAATACGCTACAAAGCCTAGGAGCCGGGACACTTACTCTCAGCCAAAAAGCCAAGCTAAGGTCCTAGCCCTAAAGCCTTGCTGCAAAAGTAATCCAAGGAAACAAAAAGTATATTACCAAAGTTAAGGGTGGGAAAAATATATATCCACTATTGTTGGCTGCGACAACAGACTGATCTACCGGTAACTCAGCTTTACCCCACTTCCCATCAGCCCGCGTTTGCTCCGCCCCTTCTTTTTGATTCGCTCGTAGAATAAATACATGACAAAAATATAGAGTTGCAAATACATATTATACATGGTTACACATATTTACGAAGAAAGACGGTACACCGAGAGTTTTCAAATCTTTAATAATAATAATATAACTTTCATTCCAAACCGTTCCTTTGAAAGGTACCAACACGCTAGTAGGATCACGCTCACAATGCATCAAACGTGTCTGTCAAAAGAAAGCATCCCATAATTGTGAAAATCACGGTAGATCGTCCGCAACTTCTCATAACTATCGCCATCAAGGGAGTCTTCCTCATTATCGGAACGTACCTTTCCTTTACAGACAATGTATGCATAGACTTAGAGGTTGCAGTCTTTCCTGGCGCATATATTCTACTGGTCTTAATCTTACCTTTTATACTCCAACGCCGCTGGTGGCCGTTAGAAAAATTACATAATTTGCCCGCTTCACTGAATAACCCGTAGGGCTGAACATTTGGGAAAAAAGTAGCGGCTTATAGTCCGGAATTTATGGTATATTAATCTATATTTTTATTCAGTTTTAATCATCACAGTTAATTGGTAATACAAATCAGTTATTACTTCAAGATTTTTCAGTTCAAAACAATAATGTACATTATACAAAATAATATTGCTGAAATATTTATATATTCATGCAGTTTTAATCATCACAGTTAATTGGTAATACAAAGCAGTTATCACTTCAAATTTTTCAGTTCATATATTCTTCGTGGTTTGCTGTCCCGTCACAGTTGTAATGCCTTCTCAAGGTCCAATCCATTATCATCCCCCTCATAGCGTCACCAGGAATATCATTTAGTCCATTTTGGCAGAAAAGTCATTTTCTTGCTAGGAGTATTCTTTTGTTTATTATAATTCGTCGAATCGTTCGCTTCAACACACGTGTTTTCCTTGCTTCCGCCGTTTTTTCGTGCCGGAATTATTGCCGTTGTTACCACTTTCTGTGTTGTGTTTCGACTTATTACCGACATTGAAGAAATGACCAATTTTTTGTTGATTTGCACCTAATACCAACTGTTTTTTCGGAGGCATACTTCTCTATCACTCGACAACCGCCACAACAATGACGTCATTTGTTTGCCGAGATCTGCGCGAGACCAAAACAACAATGGCGGATCTGCATCTTTGTTTAAAAAAAAAAAGTAATCGGGTAATAATGACAATTTGGTGTCAAAAAAGACTGTAAGCCAAAAAGAGACGGACTTTCACTACACAACTCGAACTGGAGATCGGAATGCAGACGAAAAATCGAACCGCGAGACCAAAACAACAATGGCGGATCTGCCTGACGAAAAGTTTGGAGTGCGGTAAATCTTTGTTAAAAAAATTGACAATTTGGTGTCAAAAAAGTTGCGTCACGGGGACGCACGTTGATTTGACACGATGCGTCCCCAGCAAAAATAATGCGTCAAGGACGCAGGGACAAACTAGAACCCTGGCCTAGGTGTGAAATGCAGTAGAGTTACAAAATTCTATCAAAGACCCATTACCGAGAAAAGCAATTTGACTTCCGGCAACTCGTTTTTATGTAACGTGTCAGAATACTGTTCTAAACTAACACAAGCATCACGACCCAACAAGTTGAAGTGTCGGCGTCTTACCTGGCTATATAAAGAAACAATCCCCGAACCACTTCACCAGACACACGGATTTACGTAACCTCTCAGTCACGTAAGTGTCGACCTCGCGCAGTCGAGCGTCGGTGAACCGTGCCGGTCTTTGTTCGGGACCGCCATGGGTTCGCCCACGTTTCCGGCTTTAGCATCCGCCGCATCTCCCAATGTCAACCTTTGGAGGGGTCTTAGACAAGTATCGCACTCCGCATCGATTCCCCCCCCACACACACTATCATTCCCACTCACACCTCCATCCTAGGCGACGTATAAAACCCTGAATGTACAGCATACAGGATAGAAAAAACATTCTCTCGGGGGCCGGAAGAGTAGATGAGAGAGAAAGGAAAAAAAAAAATCAAGAAATAAGAGAAAGAGAGAGAAAGAGAAAAGGAGAAGGTGTGGGAGAAGGATAGAGAGAAAGGGAGAAAGAGAGAGAGAAAAGAGTAAGAGAGAGAATGTGAGAAACAAAAGAGATAAAAAGAGAAATAGTGAGAGCGAGAGTGAAGATGCCGATGTAATGTACCTGTGCCCGCTCCTTTGGCGCCAACTGCCTCGGACTGATTGGCTCCCTGTTCCAATTAAAACCCATTTCTTTCCGTCACCTGTTGTCAGTCCGTCTGCGAACCTCAGTTAACACAAGGCAAGCCTTTTCCGACCCTGACTCCCACCTGTTTTTTGCCCCCGTCTGTCCCCAACTTCGCCCCCTTTTTCTATCCTGACCACGTCTACTCTCCTTTCCTGGCTCACGACTCGTTTCCGACCCCGACCACGTTTTTGCTCTCCTGTCCCGGCTACTGGCCCATTTTTCTATTCGACTTTCGCGTTCAGAGCGACCTTCTTCCCGCGCCCAGCGATCACCGGGTCGTGGGTGCAATCCTTTCCTTTCTTCTAATAAAACTTGGGAGAAACGCAACACAAGTAGGTCCTGTCTCCGTTCTGGTTCAGTTTGGACGTATAAAAATGTTTAGATGTTGAGTAAATCTTGAATAATGCCCTTGAGGTGTTGGGTGATCAGTTTTCAGTTGCAGGGAGTTCTTCCAATACAATTTACCACTGGGAAATGCTATGCTAATTTTTTGCAAGCCACCAAAGAGCAGTGCCAACGTCATTTTTAAGCAGACTGGTGAGAAACACGTGTACAATTTTAAGCATTTACAAGCACTTTGCCTAAAATTCAAGCACTTTACAATTCTTGAAAACACAACATTAGTCCAACATTTTTAAGGATTTCAAGCACACGTACTAACCCTGTATTTCAGGAATACTGGGGAAATGAATCTGCTGAAAAACATTAATTGTAAATTCAATATTGTCACGGTTGCCATGACACCCGATTGGCCCCGCCCGTGTGGCGCCAGTTGCAGCTTGTTGACAGATTGGCTTCAACACTATTTAAACCCTGTCCTGTCAATCCCCGGTAGTCGGTCCGTCTGCGAATTTCTGTTTATACACGGCGAGCCCTTTTTCGACTAACGCCTGTCCCGTTTTTTGCTCCTCTATGTCTCCCGCTACTACCTGTTTTGATCTCGACTACGTCTGCTCTCCCGTCCCGAATTACGACCTGTTTTGATCTAGACCACAACTGCTCTCCCGTCCCGGCTTACGACTTGTTTCTGACCCCGAACCACATCTTGCTCTCCCATTCCCTGTTTTTACACGGCAAGCCCTTTTTTGACCCTGACTCACACCTGTCCCGTTTTTTGCTCCTGTTTGTCTCCCGCTACGACCTGTTTTGATCTCGACCACGACTGCTCTCCCGTCCAGAATAACGATCCGTTTTTGATCTCGACCACGTCTGCTCTCCCGCCCCGCCTTATAACTCGTTTCCGACCACATCTTGCTCTCCCAGTCCCGGCTATTGACCCGTTTTTTCCGTTCCCGACACTGCCATTGCTCGCCACGCAAGTGCCACTTTCGTGTTCGGGGTGACCTGCTTCCCTTACCTTTCTTCTAATAAACCTTGTGATAAACGTTACGCGAGTGGGTCCTGTTTCCTTTCTGGTCTTGACAAATATAGTCTCAGTATGAAAGGTCCCCGGTTAAAGACCAGGTGGAAACACATGTTGGCCACCTGTCACGGACCAGGAACGGAAACGGGACCCAATTGCGTTCGTTTTACTCATTTTTTATTAAAAGGGGAAAAGGACTTGCACCACGATCCGATGATCGTCGGTCACGGGTAACAGATAGCTTGAACGCGCAAGTGGCACTTCCGTGTCAAGCGAAGGTAGTCGTTGACAGCGAGAAAAAAACAGGTCGATGGCCGTGACGGACGAGCAAAAACATAAACAGGTCCAGAAAAGAGGTCGGCAACGGGAATCAGACGGAAAACAGGGCAGGATAGAGTTAGGAGTCACAAAAGTTTGCCTAGCGTGTAGCGTAGGTTCACAGACGATCCGACAAATGTTAACAGGAAGGCGGGGGTTTATAAAAGAGGAACCAGCCAATCAGCGTCCGCGGCTGGACTCAGGTGCCCCGCATCAGTAATCATGACACCACCAGGCTGTACTTGCCCAAGACACACCACAGGAAATGGTGCCCCTACCACTGTACTAGATAATGGATCAAACTAACTAACTAACCATGTTAACAATCGACCGAAAAAAAAAAAAAAAAGAAAACGTCCTCCTATGTATCACCTAGTCTGTGGTCTGAAGGAGTCCATGAGACCTTAACCAATTCGCAACTGGCAAATCAGAAGAGCAGGAGGTGTGTTGTGAAGTATTTCCCCTGGACGGTTGTTGGTCTAGTCTCCTGGACTTGTCTCCATGGCAACGGTACACAGACAGCTTTTTACTGGGTCACGGAGTTTACCACTTCTTGCACAATTCCTAACTTTTACTGACACTTGCAGCGACAGCTCAAGAATTTCCATTGCTGCAAAGTGGGGCGTTCAAATTCCCCCTTTTTTATAGGAAATTCGCCATTCGAAACATGGACATTTGCATGGATTAGACCACAGGTGTCAAGCAGGCGGCTCGCGGGCCAGATCAGGCCCACCGATGGTTTCAATCCGGCCCGGAAGACAACAGTGAGAGAAGCGCAAGAGGAAAATGAGCTGTGGTTTTAAATGTTTCCGCCAGGTGTCACCAAAGCCAGTTAACACTTGCAAAACAATTGTGGTAGTATTTCTCCATTTCTCTCTGACTCATCTCTTTTTTTATTTATTCCTCCCTCTTTTTCTTTTTCTTGTTCACTCTCTCTTTCTCTTTCTCTTTTCTCTTTCTCTCTCACTCTCTAACTTTCTTTTTCTCTGTCTTGCTCTTTTTCTATTTTCTCTCTCTAATTTACATTTTATTTCTTTCTATTTTTCTCTTTCTTTCTCACCCTCTTTCTTTCCCTTTTTCGACCTCTCTCTCTCTCTCTCTCTCTCTCACTCTCACCTCACTTAGTATCTTTTTCTCCTGCAGAGTCTTTTTCTTTCTGTCGTTTCACTTCTTTTATTCTTCTTTTATCTCCATTCTGCTCTCTCTTTTTCTCTCACTGTTACTCTGTCTCGCTTGTTCTCCCTATCTGTTTATCGCTCTCTCTTGCCCCCCCTCTTTTTCTCTCTCTTTTTCTCCCTCTCTCTTTCTCTTAAATTTACTGGTCTGGCCCCCGTGAGATTTTTTTATAGCATTTGTGGCCCCCAGCTAAAACGAGTTTGACACCCCTGGATTAGACGAAAACTGAGATGAGGATTTCTAAATATGCCAATATGGGGTCTCCAGCCTAGTGCTGGCAGGAACCAGGGTGCCCCCGAGGACTGGTTCTGAATAAAACTCACCAGTGCACCCAGCACTGATGTGATTTTATCGTAGAATTATTATTTTTTAATGGTTGACTGAGTCTGTTTAACCCCACCTCCAATAAGCAACCAGGTATTAATATGAGTAACATAGAAATGATGCCCTACTTACAGACGATCGTTCGTAAGTTGGATTAGTTCGTAAATTGCTTCAGTGCTATATTTTGTATGTTTAAGGCTTGTCAGGACCAGAACGGAAACAGGACCCAATTGCGTAACGTTTACCACAAGTTTTATTGAAAGAGAGAGGAAGGGCTGCGCCCACGATCCGCTGTTCGCTAGGTGCGGGAGGTAAGTTGCTCTCGTACTCGGATGGTGATCCGAATACGGAAGTGGATCTTCCGTAGCGAGCGATGGCGGTGTCAAGGACGGAAAAACAGGTCGGTAGCCGGGACAGGAGAGCAAAAAGGTGGTCGGGGTCGGAAATGGGTCGTAAGCCAAAACAGGAGAGTAATCGTAGTTGGGGACAAAAAGTGGACGAAAGCCGGGACGGGAGAACAGACGTGGTCAGGAGCAATACAGGTCGTAGCCGGAGACAGACGGGAGCAGAGAGGGGACAGGTGGGAGTCAGGGTCAAAAAGGCTTGCTCAGTATACACTGAGGTTCGCCGACGGACTGACAAAAGGCGACAGACTGGACAGGGTTTAAATAGTGGGGAAGCCAATCTGTCAACAAGCTGCAGCTGGCGCCACACAGGCGGGGCCAATTGGGCACCATGGCAACCGTGACAATATTGAATTTATGTTTTTCATCAGATTAATCGCCCGGCATTTCTGAAATACAGGGTTAGTACGTGTGCTTGAAATGCTTAAAAATGCTTGACTTCTAATGTTGTGTTTTCAAGATTTAAAAAAGTGTTCTCTTTTCAGTAAATTCACAAAATAATAGGCTCTATAAAGATAAAGTTAAAATTAACTTACTTTCGGAAAATGAGCTTCACAAAGTGGCCAAAATGTAAACGATCCACATTTTCTCAGCCACATCAAGCTTTCTTATTCCACTTGAATTTCAAATGAAACGGCTGGCCTCTTCTTTACACTTTACACCAACCATATTGAACGGATGCACAAGATAATAAACCATAAAAACGTCAAAGTTCTTAGTGCGCTGGAGATACAGCATAGAATGGTTACACACGGACTAGGAAGAGGAAGCGGATTTCTTCTTCGGGGTGGATGCTGGGTGAGCTCTCACAGCGCCACCACACCTCATTTTTCAAAGGAAAACTGTTCGTATTTAATGTTATAACACTGTTATAACACTGTTATAACATTATATACGAAAAAGTTGCTTCTTTATCACCCTAAAGTCATCATAGAGCCCAGTACCATACTGAAATAACTAACCTTATTTAAAGTGTTATTAACTTGTTAAAGTAACTCCAGAATCAGAACCAGCCAAACTCAATTAGATTATTTGCTTGAAATCCTTTTCCACCAGTTTAGTCCTATTGCGATAACTAACCTCAGTTATTAACTAGTAATAACTCCCCCAAAAGTCAGAACCAGACAAATGTAATGAAAGAAACAAGATTGTATCCCAAAATGTATTACATCCTTTAGGAACAATTGTAAAACTTGGTCAATTTCTGCTTGAAATCATTTTCCACCTGTTTAGTTCCATTGCGATAACCAACCTCAGTTATTAACTAGTAATAACACCACCAAACATCAGAACCAGCCAAATTCAATAAAATAATCATGATTGTATCCCAAAATGTATTGCATCCTTTGGGAAAAATTGTAAAACTTGGTCATTTTCCACTCGAAATCACTTTCGACCTGTTTAGTTCCATTGCGATAACTAACCTCAGTTATTAACTAGTAGTAACACCCCCAAAAGTCAGAGCCAGACAAATTCAATGAAAGAAACACGATTGTATCCCAAAACGTATTGCAGCCTTCAGGAAAAATTGTAAAACTTGGTCAATTTCAGATTCCAATCATTTTTCACCAGTTTAGTTCCATTGCGATAACTAACCTCGGTTATTAACTAGTAATAACACCCCCAAAAGTCGGAACCCGACAAAATTAATTAAAGAAACATGATTTTATCCCAAAATGTATTGCATCCTTTAGGAAATTTTGTAAAACTTGGTCAATTTCTGCTTAGAATCATTTTCCACCTGTTTAGTTCCATTGCGATAACTAACCTGTTATTAACTAGTAATAACACCCCCAAACGTCAGAACCAGAAAAGTTAAATGAAAGAAACACGATCGTATCCCATAACGTATTGCATCCTTTAGAAAAAAAATCCTAAAACGTTTCTGCTTGAAATCATTCTCCACCAGTTTAGTCCCATTGCGATAACTAACCTCAGTTATAACTAGAAACAACACGCCGAAAAGTCAGAGCCAGCCAAATTAAATGGAAGAAACATGATTGTATCCCAAAATGACTTGCATCCTTTAGAAAAAAAATGTATTGTAATTTCTGCTTCGAATCATGTTCGAATCAAGTTCCACTGCGATAACTAACCTGTTATTAACTAGTAATAACACCCCTAAAGTCAGAACCAGACAAATTTAATGAAAGAAACATGATTGTATCCCAACACCTATTCCATTCTTTGGGAAAAACTTTAAAACTTGTTCATTTTTTTGCTTGAAATCATTTTCCACCTGTTAAGTTCCACTGTGATAACTAACCTGTTATTAACTAGTAATAACACCCCCAAACGTCAGAACCAGAAAAGTTCAATGAAAGAAACACGATCGTATCCCAGAACGTATTGCGTCCTTTAGAAAAAATTCTAAAACTTTTCTGCTTGAAATCATTCTCCACCAGTTTAGTCCCATTGCGATAACTAACCTCAGTTATTAACTAGTAACAACACCCCCAAAAGTCAGAACCAGCCAAATTCAATGAATGAAACGCGATTATATTAAAAAAACTAGAAAAATATTGTAAAACTTTTTCAAATGCTGCTTTGTGCCTCTGTTACGTTTTATTGCCATAACTAACCACGTTTTAAGTGTTATTAACGTGTTATAACACCCCAAAAAATGAGAACCAGACTATTGTTTGGCAAAACTTGGTCAATTTCTGCTTAGAATAATTTTCCACCTGTTTAGTGCCATTGCTATAACTAACCTGTTATTAACTAGTAATAACACCCCCAAACGTCAGAACCAGAAAAATTAAATGAAAGAAACACGATCGTATCCCATAACGTATTGCATCCTTTAGAAAAAATTCTAAAACTTTTCTGCTTGAAATCATTCTCCACCAGTTTAGTTCCACTGCGATAACTAACCTGTTATTAACTAGTAATAACACCCCTAAAGTCAGAACCTGACAAATTTAATGAAAGGAACATGATTGTATCCCAAAACGTATTGCATCCTTTAGGAAAAAATTATAAAATGTTTCTGCTTGAAATCATTCTCCACCAGTTTAGTCCCATTGCGATAACTAACCTGTTATTAACTAGTAATAACACCCCTAAAGTCAGAACCAGACAAATTTAATGAAAGGAACATGATTGTATCCCAAAACGTATTGCATCCTTTAGGAAAAAATTATAAAATGTTTCTGCTTGAAATCATTCTCCACCAGTTTAGTTCCACTGCGATAACCAACCTCAGTTATTAACTAGTAGTAACACCCCCAAAAGTCAGAGCCAGACAAATTCAATGAAAGAAACACGATCGTATCCCATAACGTATTGCATCCTTTAGAAAAAAAATCCTAAAACGTTTCTGCTTGAAATCATTCTCCACCAGTTTAGTCCCATTGCGATAACTAACCTCAGTTATAACTAGAAACAACACGCCGAAAAGTCAGAGCAGGCCAAATTAAATGGAAGAAACATGATTGTATCCCAAAATGACTTGCATCCTTTAGAAAAAAAATGTATTGTAATTTCTGCTTCGAATCATGTTCGAATCAAGTTCCACTGCGATAACTAACCTGTTATTAACTAGTAATAACACCCCTAAAGTCAGAACCAGACAAATTTAATGAAAGAAACATGATTGTATCCCAACACCTATTCCATTCTTTGGGAAAAACTTTAAAACTTGTTCATTTTTTTGCTTGAAATCATTTTCCACCTGTTAAGTTCCACTGTGATAACTAACCTGTTATTAACTAGTAATAACACCCCCAAACGTCAGAACCAGAAAAGTTCAATGAAAGAAACACGATCGTATCCCAGAACGTATTGCGTCCTTTAGAAAAAATTCTAAAACTTTTCTGCTTGAAATCATTCTCCACCAGTTTAGTCCCATTGCGATAACTAACCTCAGTTATTAACTAGTAACAACACCCCCAAAAGTCAGAACCAGCCAAATTCAATGAATGAAACGCGATTATATTAAAAAAACTAGAAAAATATTGTAAAACTTTTTCAAATGCTGCTTTGTGCCTCTGTTACGTTTTATTGCCATAACTAACCACGTTTTAAGTGTTATTAACGTGTTATAACACCCCAAAAAATGAGAACCAGACTATTGTTTGGCAAAACTTGGTCAATTTCTGCTTAGAATAATTTTCCACCTGTTTAGTGCCATTGCTATAACTAACCTGTTATTAACTAGTAATAACACCCCCAAACGTCAGAACCAGAAAAATTAAATGAAAGAAACACGATCGTATCCCATAACGTATTGCATCCTTTAGAAAAAATTCTAAAACTTTTCTGCTTGAAATCATTCTCCACCAGTTTAGTTCCACTGCGATAACTAACCTGTTATTAACTAGTAATAACACCCCTAAAGTCAGAACCTGACAAATTTAATGAAAGGAACATGATTGTATCCCAAAACGTATTGCATCCTTTAGGAAAAAATTATAAAATGTTTCTGCTTGAAATCATTCTCCACCAGTTTAGTCCCATTGCGATAACTAACCTGTTATTAACTAGTAATAACACCCCTAAAGTCAGAACCAGACAAATTTAATGAAAGGAACATGATTGTATCCCAAAACGTATTGCATCCTTTAGGAAAAAATTATAAAATGTTTCTGCTTGAAATCATTCTCCACCAGTTTAGTTCCACTGCGATAACCAACCTCAGTTATTAACTAGTAGTAACACCCCCAAAAGTCAGAGCCAGACAAATTCAATGAAAGAAACACGATCGTATCCCATAACGTATTGCATCCTTTAGAAAAAAAATCCTAAAACGTTTCTGCTTGAAATCATTCTCCACCAGTTTAGTCCCATTGCGATAACTAACCTCAGTTATAACTAGAAACAACACGCCGAAAAGTCAGAGCAGGCCAAATTAAATGGAAGAAACATGATTGTATCCCAAAATGACTTGCATCCTTTAGAAAAAAAATGTATTGTAATTTCTGCTTCGAATCATGTTCGAATCAAGTTCCACTGCGATAACTAACCTGTTATTAACTAGTAATAACACCCCTAAAGTCAGAACCAGACAAATTTAATGAAAGAAACATGATTGTATCCCAACACCTATTCCATTCTTTGGGAAAAACTTTAAAACTTGTTCATTTTTTTGCTTGAAATCATTTTCCACCTGTTAAGTTCCACTGTGATAACTAACCTGTTATTAACTAGTAATAACACCCCCAAACGTCAGAACCAGAAAAGTTCAATGAAAGAAACACGATCGTATCCCAGAACGTATTGCGTCCTTTAGAAAAAATTCTAAAACTTTTCTGCTTGAAATCATTCTCCACCAGTTTAGTCCCATTGCGATAACTAACCTCAGTTATTAACTAGTAACAACACCCCCAAAAGTCAGAACCAGCCAAATTCAATGAATGAAACGCGATTATATTAAAAAAACTAGAAAAATATTGTAAAACTTTTTCAAATGCTGCTTTGTGCCTCTGTTACGTTTTATTGCCATAACTAACCACGTTTTAAGTGTTATTAACGTGTTATAACACCCCAAAAAATGAGAACCAGACTATTGTTTGGCAAAACTTGGTCAATTTCTGCTTAGAATAATTTTCCACCTGTTTAGTGCCATTGCTATAACTAACCTGTTATTAACTAGTAATAACACCCCCAAACGTCAGAACCAGAAAAATTAAATGAAAGAAACACGATCGTATCCCATAACGTATTGCATCCTTTAGAAAAAATTCTAAAACTTTTCTGCTTGAAATCATTCTCCACCAGTTTAGTTCCACTGCGATAACTAACCTGTTATTAACTAGTAATAACACCCCTAAAGTCAGAACCTGACAAATTTAATGAAAGGAACATGATTGTATCCCAAAACGTATTGCATCCTTTAGGAAAAAATTATAAAATGTTTCTGCTTGAAATCATTCTCCACCAGTTTAGTCCCATTGCGATAACTAACCTGTTATTAACTAGTAATAACACCCCTAAAGTCAGAACCAGACAAATTTAATGAAAGGAACATGATTGTATCCCAAAACGTATTGCATCCTTTAGGAAAAAATTATAAAATGTTTCTGCTTGAAATCATTCTCCACCAGTTTAGTTCCACTGCGATAACCAACCTCAGTTATTAACTAGTAGTAACACCCCCAAAAGTCAGAGCCAGACAAATTCAATGAAAGAAACACGATCGTATCCCATAACGTATTGCATCCTTTAGAAAAAAAATCCTAAAACGTTTCTGCTTGAAATCATTCTCCACCAGTTTAGTCCCATTGCGATAACTAACCTCAGTTATAACTAGAAACAACACGCCGAAAAGTCAGAGCAGGCCAAATTAAATGGAAGAAACATGATTGTATCCCAAAATGACTTGCATCCTTTAGAAAAAAAATGTATTGTAATTTCTGCTTCGAATCATGTTCGAATCAAGTTCCACTGCGATAACTAACCTGTTATTAACTAGTAATAACACCCCTAAAGTCAGAACCAGACAAATTTAATGAAAGAAACATGATTGTATCCCAACACCTATTCCATTCTTTGGGAAAAACTTTAAAACTTGTTCATTTTTTTGCTTGAAATCATTTTCCACCTGTTAAGTTCCACTGTGATAACTAACCTGTTATTAACTAGTAATAACACCCCCAAACGTCAGAACCAGAAAAGTTCAATGAAAGAAACACGATCGTATCCCAGAACGTATTGCGTCCTTTAGAAAAAATTCTAAAACTTTTCTGCTTGAAATCATTCTCCACCAGTTTAGTCCCATTGCGATAACTAACCTCAGTTATTAACTAGTAACAACACCCCCAAAAGTCAGAACCAGCCAAATTCAATGAATGAAACGCGATTATATTAAAAAAACTAGAAAAATATTGTAAAACTTTTTCAAATGCTGCTTTGTGCCTCTGTTACGTTTTATTGCCATAACTAACCACGTTTTAAGTGTTATTAACGTGTTATAACACCCCAAAAAATGAGAACCAGACTATTGTTTGGCAAAACTTGGTCAAATGCTGATATATATATATTACACAGTATTATTAAATTGTACAGCTGTTTTTGTGAACATGGTCAGTTTCCTTTTGTTAATTACCAATTTTTGTTATTAAAAAAAAGCCACACACATCCCCAAAAATGCGGTACTTTACACATAAAGTACAGTAGGAAAATGTTCCAAACCCTGCTCACAAGTGCCACCCAGTGGCTGACTGGGACATGGGTCAAATCTAAACCAACGAAACAAGGTTTGCGACAAAATAAATATGATTTCTCAGGGACAGACCGACGCGTACTGACATGAAGGGGGTTTAAGTAACGGCTTCAATGTAGCGCCAAATTTAGCAGAGTAAGAGAACAGTTTATTTTCCACAGATCTACTCAAGTATAAGTAAAAGGTAATTTGATTTAGGAGTACTCGTCCTAAAACACACTCAGGTGAATGTAAAAGAGTAAATGTAACTCGTTACTACCTACATCCGTTTGCATTAAAGTGGCCATTAACTTGGAATAACACCTCAAAAATGAGAACCAGGCAATTGTTTTGCAAAACTTGGTCAAATACTAATATATATTATCCAGCATTATTGTATTGTACAGTTGTTTTTGTGAAAATAGTTAGTTTTCTTTTGTTAATTACCCATTGTTGTTATTATTTTTGTGCTGTGTCCTTAAAATAGCCACAAAAAAATACAGTATTCCTCGCATACAGTAGAAAACATGTCCCTAAACCTGCTCACAACTGCCACCCGGTGGCTGATTGGGACACGGGTCAAATCTAAAACGAAATGAGGTTTCAGATTAAATAAATATGATTTTTCAGGGACAAACCGACGCGTACTGACATGAAAGGGGTTTAAGTAACGGCTTCAATGTAGCACCAAATTTAGCGGAGTTCCATTTCCACGAATCTACTCAAGTATAAGTAAAAGGTAATTTGATTTAGGAGTACTCGTCCTAAAACATACTCAAGCGAATGTATTAGAGTAAATGTAACTCGTTACTACCTCCCTCTGGTTGCCTTAAAGTGGCATTAACTCGATAACGTGCTGCAAACTCCTGCACGGGACACACAATGCATGCGATAACAGGATTCTTCGTCCAGCATTGGGAGCATTGTCCTACACGGTGCAAGGTGCACATGGAAAGCACCCCACGCCCCCAGACCCAAAACCCCTTCCCCACTTTAAAACACAAAAAACGGTAGCGGTATTGGACTTACCTTGCTTGGCTGGAGCGCAAAGAAGCAAAAGCGAGCAAAGGAACCAAAGGTTGCTCTCCACCGCCATGTACAGCCTTTTGGTGGGGAGGGGGCAAGTAGGGAGGGAGGGGGTCCAGCAGAGGGGTCTTCTCCAGCAGAGGGGGTCTCCTGGTCCGGGTCTGCAAGCCAGGCTACCGTCACAGCCACATGCAATGCATTTGGTGTTTTGCACCCGCGGGTGGTCAGTCTGCTATTGTCTCTCTCCCCCCGCACTGAAGCCCCCCTCCTCTTGAGCCGTCTCCCCACTCCCACGCTTTGCTAGTAGTCACAACAACAATGAGAAGAGTGATAAAAACAATTAAAGCAAAAAAAAGCAGCGCTGGTGGGAAAGCTTTCGTGTCCTTCCGAGAGTCAACGCCATGCTACCGGACGCACGACGTTACAGTGTGGCGTGGAGTGATGTGTCGTTCGCAAACGAAATGATTCAATGAGCCGACTCTTTAAGTGAACAACGGGAGTTGGCTCCCAGGCAATAAGGGGATGGTTCTATTTGGGAAGCTTTTGTTCCCTTTTGATTCGACAATATGCATTTTTATTTTTTATTTTATTGTTTTGTTTCTTTCTCTCCCAGTTTTTTATTTACTATTTCCTTCTTTTTTTGCTTTTATCCTGTTATTTGTTTCTTTTTTTTACCTTTTTTCTTTTTTCTTCTTTTTTCTTGTCCTCTCCATTCATTTTTACTTTTGTTCTTTTATTTGTTCTTGTCGTTTTTGTATTCTTACCTTTTTACTGCTTTCTTTATTTTTCTGTATTTCCCCATTTTCTTTCTTTTTTCTTCATTGGTTTCTTTTTAGTTTGCTCTTTACTTGTTTTTCTTGATGTTTTTAGCTTGTCTCTCCATTTCTTTTTTTTTGTTTCTTTTTTATTCTTTTGTTTCTTTTTCCTTTTTTGGGATTTTTTTCATTTTCTTAGATCACAAAAATGAAACAGCCGTATGGTCATTCTTGTCGAGAACCAGAACAGGATCAGGACCCAAACGCGTGACGTTCTCACACAAGCCTTATATTTTACGGGAAATTGGGAGCCATGCACGTTAGGCAGCGGTCTGGCATGGAAAGACAGGGAACCAGAGACTGACGAGATCGATTCCAATTGCCCGAGTTGATATCGGACGGATGGGGTCGATAGCGGACAGGACGGGACAGGCAAGATAGATAATGAATCAGGATATCGAAAATAAACAGGATAAACTCGACAGGAACGAAAACTGGAGAAAATAATAAACAGGACAAAAATAGACGAAAACAAAACTGGAAACCGAACTTAAACAGGACAAAACAAACAGGAACAATACCGGACAGGAAATACCAACAGGAACAGGACCGAGTCAAAACCTACGTCTTGCGGGGCAGAAGTTCGTTGACAGGCTGACAAAGGAAAAATGAGAGCACTGAGTTTAAATAGACAGAAAGCCAATCTGTTAACGAGCCGCAGCCACACGGGCGGGGCTAATTGGGCGCCATGGCAACCGTGACATTTCCAAAGGGCAACATATTAGCATTCAGAAATCGCAAAATAAATTCAGAAAAAACTTCGTAATGGTCAGTAAATGTAACTTTTATAGAGCAAGTGCAGGGAAATAGATATGGAATCACTCAATTCTGAGGAAAAAATATGGAATCAGTGCATTTGGAAGTAGAAAGTAAGGACACACCTAGTCAATTTGTTTCCTTAACTGGGCACAAATTAGTTATCTGACTCCATTAACCAAACACAACCTACATTCATCCAACAATGCGCACTCATTTCTTGATGGAAAAGTTGGACAAGAGACCGGCATTCTCACACGGGGGGCCAGATTTAATTTCTTAAACAAATTAACTAAGTGAAAGTCATGGAATATGGCCGAATTAGTGTCACTCAAGTCGCTGTCAAGCCTTCTCTCTTGATCTTCTGCTTCCTTCTCTCGGCCAACGCAAGATGGTGTGCCGGCTCCTCCCATGGGCGTGCCAGGAAAGTCCCCACGTGGGGTCCACCCCCTCGCCTCGATGTCTGGAAAAACTCATAACAGCAGAGTGTTTATCAAGACAACGCCTGCCGTCCTTCGTCAGAGTCCTGTTATCAAAATTCCTCAGCCAAAACATTTGGAACAGTGTGACCTGAAGCACACTCAGTAAAAATCTTTATTGCACTCAATAAATGTAACTTGTATTCAATCGTATAAAATATTTTATGGTATAATGTATAAAATCCTTCAAGACCAAAGACAGGATCGTCGAACTTCTTGACGAAGGTAACTCTACTCGTATGGTTGACAAAGATGTGGGCTGTTCACAGTTAGCTCTATCGAAGATTTGGACCAAAGTCCAAACAACTTGGTAAGGTTGTTAAAATTAAGCGTACTAGTAGGTCAAGGAAGACATGTAGGTGTCAAGACAAACAACTAAAGGCCAAATGTCTTGAAAATAGACCATACACAACAAGTTGAATGAAGAGGAAATGGGAGGAAGTTGGAGTCAATGTATCTGACAGAACTATGCAAAATTGTCCATCTATCTATCTATCTATCTATCTATCTATCTATCTATCTATCTATCTATCTATCTATCTATCTATCTATCTATCTATCTATCTATCTATCTATCTATCTATCTATCTATCTATCTATCTATCTATCTATCTATCTATCTATCTATCTATCTATCTAGACATCTATCTATCTATCTATCTAGACATCTATCTAGACATCTATCTATCTAGACATCTATCTATCTATCGAGACATCTATCTAGACATCTGTCTAGACATCTATCTATCGATCTATCGATCTATCTATCTATCTATCTATCTAGCCATCTATCTAGACATCTATCTATCTAGACATCTATCTATCTATCGAGACATCTATCTAGACATCTGTCTAGACATCTATCTATCTATCTATCTATCTATCTATCTATCTATCTATCTATCTATCTATCTATCTATCTATCTATCTATCTATCTATCTATCTATCTATCTATCTATCTATCTATCTATCTATCTATCTATCTATCTATCTATCTATCTCGATCTACCTAGCTATCTATATCTATCTCTATCTATTTATTCTTATCTATTCTGTCTATTTTTATCTATCCATCTATAATATGTATGCATACATACATACCTTTTCTTTTATGGTGTTCTTCTTTACTTTCTTGCCTAGCTTACTTTTTTTTGTTGCTACTTCCTCTTCCTCTTTCTCTTTTCCCTTTTTTAATTTTTTTAAAATTTTTGTATTTTCATTTTTTTTCATTTTATTTTTCTACTTTGGTTCATTACCTCGTCTTACCTTTATTTTCACTTGTGTTTCCTCTTCCTTTTTCACATTATTTTCCTTTTATCATGTTTTAATATTTGTCTTTTGTGTCTTGTTTTCTTCTCTTTTTCTTTCTTCGGCTTTTTGATTTTTTTTCCTAGTCCTTTACTTTGTTTCGCTCTCGTTTTTTTTTTCTTTGTAATTCATTCCTTAACATTTTCTTTTTCTATCTTATTTTATCTTATTTATTTTGTTTCTTTTTTTCGTTTTTGTCTTTTTTCTCTTTTTTTGCTTTCCCCCTATCCCCTCTCTCTCTCAATCCTTTCAGTAACTTCGTACATACTGTTCCATAATAGATCGTAACCAGGGTTGGGTAGGGTTACTTTCACTGGATTACTTTCAATTACTTTTAAAAGACAAAAGAAACTAAATATGAATAAAATGATGACTCACAACACGTGGTAAGCTTTCTCTCCTGGCTTTGATCTCTTTGATCCTCGGCAAAACGAACATAAAATGCGACAGAAACAAAATGAAAGTCAATCCAAACAGCTTGCCAACATCATTTTTGCCGTTCCATGTATTCCATTACTCCCCAAGCCTGCACAACATTTTTTAATTGTATTCATATTTAGTTTCTTTTGTCTTTTATTAGCATATTTGGTATTGGAGTAATCCAAAAGTAATTGAAAGTAATCCAGTTAAAGTAACCCTACCCAACCCTGATCGTAACAGAGGATTACAGCAACGAAAAGCAATCTGAAGAGCCGTTTGGGACTCCATCCGACTCTTTTTGGCGAGCCAAGCCGAAAACGCCGCTTCTCGAAAAAGAAAAGCAAATCCCATCACAGGCGGCGTGCGCTAGTGCTGCCGGTGCGCACGCTTCGCTTGCTGCTCTTTGCGCGCACGCAAGCGCGCGTGCACGCGCCCCCGTGTGCACAGACGATGCGCGTGCACGCGCCCACGCACGCCGCCGCACATTGACTTTACCGCAGGCTTGGTGGGTGAAGGTCCAAACGGACAGCGAAGTTGAATGGAAGTGTCTTTGATGTCATTGATATCAACATGGCGGTCCAAGGTAAACAGGTACTAGAGACTGTAAAGGTAAAAACTAGAAGACGAGACTGGCAGAGGATAGATAGGCGACGTTGTACTTAGAGCAGGGGTGTCAAAGAGGTGGCCCGCGGGCCAGGTTAGGCCCCCTAAGGGATTGAATCCGGTCCGTGAGACATCGCTGAGAGAAGGTTGAACTTTGTCCACTTGATGTTGCCAAAGCCAGGTGCCTCTTATAAATACTGTACTAGTATTTTTCTCTCTCTCTCTCTCTCTCTCTCTCTCTCTCTCTCTCTCTCTCACACTCTCGTTCTCTCTCTCTCTGTCTCTCTCTCGCACTTTTTGCTTGTTTTTTGCTTTATCTCTCTCTCTCACTCTCGCTTTCTCTCTCTCTCCCACTCCCGTTCTCGCTTTTCTCTCCTTCTCGCTTTTATAATAATAATAATAATAATAATTTCCTTGTATTGTCATTCTGTGTAACAATGTACACAGAACGAAATGTCGATTGCACCTGACCCGTTGTAGCGAGCCGATGCAGCTTTTGTCTCTCTCTCGGTTTTTGCTCCCTCTCTCTCTCTCTCTCTCTCTCTCTCTCTCCCCCTCGCTTTTCTCTCTCTGTCTGTTTCACTTTTCTCTCTCTCGCTCTCGCTTTCTCTCTCTCTCTCTCTCTCTCTCTCTCTTGCTCTCGCTTTCTCTCTCTCTCCCACACTCACTCTCACTTTTCTCTCCCTCTCGCTTTTCTCTCTCTCTCTCTCTCTCTCTCTCTCGCTCTTCTCTCTCTCTCTCTCTCTCTCTCTCTTGCTTTTTGCTTGTTTTTCGCTTTCTCTCTCTCGCTCTCGCTATTTCGCTCTTTCCCACTCTCGCTCTAGCTTTTCTCTCCCTCTCGCTTTTGTCTCTCTCTTGCTTTACGCTCTCTCTCTCTCGCTTTTCTCTCTTGCTTTTCTCTCTCTTTCTCTTTCTCTCTCTCTCCATCTCTCTCTCTCTCTCTCTCTTGCTTTTTGTTTGATTTTGCTTTCTCTCTCTCGCTCTCGCTTTCTTTCTCCCTCCCATTCTCACTCTCGCTTTTCTCTCCCTCTCGCTTTTGTCTCTCTCTCGCTTTTCACTCTCTCTCTCTCGCTTTTTGCTTGTTTTTCGCTTTCTCTCTCTCTCTCTCGCCCTCGCTTTATCTCTCTCTCCCACTCTCGCTCTCGCTTTTCTCTCCCTCTCGCTTTTGTCTCTCTCTTGCTTTTCTCTCTCTCTCTCTCTCTTGCTTTTTGCTTGTTTTTTGCTTTCTCTGCACACCTTCCTCCATTCTGACTTGGTTCCACCTCAAAAAAATTGACATTAACTTCACAATTTTTTATGTCCTTTTTTCAGAATCGCTGGATTTTCACATTATATTAAAGATTTTATTAATTCAATTACAATGTAATGTATTACCTTGCTGAGCATCTGCACTAGCTGAGTGAGGCACGCAATTCTCTTGCCTCATGGCCGTTGATGGGACATTTTTTGTAGTACCACTTTAATCCAGCAGGGGGTGACTCCAGATTAATAGAGGGCGTCAACCAAGATTTTGGAACTGGGCACACCTGCACCGAAAATCCCGACACCTGATGGTGATTACCCTTGCTTTATATAATGACTGATTGGACAGCACACAGTGTCGGGTCATTGCCATTTCCATTCTGTCTTTTATTTATCATTTCAGGTTTATTTTCTGTGTCTAGTTTGGACATTTTGGTAGTTGTATTGAGACCCGTTTTGTTTGTTGTTCCTGTTTTTTTTTGTCTTCTGAATTCAAGTGTGTCAATCAACCTCAAACGGAGCCACAGTCCAAGCAGCAGGCGAATCCTCAACTTTTCAACTGTAAGCAAAGGCACCATGATTAAAGGCTCTAATGGAGGCGCTCCCTTCGGTAATATAACGCCAACGTCTCGGCGCAGCCAGGCGAGATTGATTTGCTGGGATGAAATGAAATGGGAAGCTAGCATTTCCCACGTGTCTGATTAAAGCACATGTGAGTTATTACAAGATGGCCGCAACCCGTGTGATTGTGGTCAAGCTGCAATTTTCCTTTAATGTATCCTTTTGTTTTTTCTTCTAAAAGGCAGTCAATATATCTTTGTGTCATGAAACATAAAATAGAACAGTAAAAAAACTGGATGCAGTCTGGGAATTGTTTTTGGCATTGAACATCCCCCGGTTAGCTTACTTTTAGAGAGGGAAAGAGGGAAATTATAACTTAATGTCACGGGACCGGACCAGATCGGAGGCAGGAGGCAGGAAGGGTGAACTCATTCGCGTTAACAATCAGTTACTTTTATGAGGAAATAAAAGTCGTCCAACACTCGGGGACAAAAACAAAAACAGGCTTACAGGCAAACAGGAACTCAGACTAGGAATACTCACAAAACAGGTTTTTACTCAGAACGGGCAAGTACAGGTTTCCTCAAGTCAAACAGAACAGAAATTGCAAAGTAATGCAATGAACCCACAACCGGCAATCCCCAAAACCCGCCCTTAAGAAGCATACACGCAAATTAGAAAATATGCTACAGCCGGTGCCAAGGGGGCGGGGCCACGGCGACCATGCTGGACATGACACTTAAGGGGCTGTAGTAAATTCATAATCCCAAAAGCAGCGTTGGGTAGGGTTACTTTAACTGGATTACTTTTAATGACTTTTGGATTACTCCAATACCAAATATGCTATTAAACGACAAAATAAACTAAATATGAATAAAATGATGACTCACAACACGTGGTAAGCTTTCTCTCCTGGCTTTGATCTCTTTGATCTCCGGCAAAACTAACATAAAATGCGACAGAAACAAAATGAAAATAAATCCAAACAGCTTGCAACATCATTTTTGCCGTTCCATGTATTCCGTTACTCCCCAAGCCTGAACAAAATTTAGTCATTTTGGAAATAGTGCGTGCTAGAACTATGATTAACTTTGTGTTATTGTTGCTATTTTTATATCATAACTTTTATTATTAATATTATTACAATTGTTGTTATTATCATTGGTGTATTTAATAGGGAAGATGAAGGGGTAGGGAATACAAGCATTTTGCTTCCGACTACCCCTTTTCGAACATGTTATGTAACATTATTTTGTTGTTAAGTTATTTGTGATTTATTGTTTTTATTGTCTGCTTCTATCAACTACACTTTGGATTACTTTCTATCGTATCGTAATGGGTTTTAAACCACAAAAATGCATTTATTCAAGGAATCAACTCCTTGCCTTGAAGAGTTCTCGTGCCGGCGTGATGAGGGGGCCCTATCGTGGATGCAGAGCTGGAGCTAAGGCTAAGCGGCTAGTCTTTGGTACTGTCCGTAATCATGGTAAATGTTAACTCTCTACCAAATAAGACCGACAAACTGGCTGTGCTGGTGAAAAACATCAAAGCCTACAGCGAGTGCAGTTTGCTGTGTTTTACGGAAACGTGGCTCACGTCTAGCATCCCTGATGCTAACGTGGAGCTACCTGGAGCTACCCAGCTTCAGTACTGTTAGGGACAGAGACACAAAAGCCTGCGGGAAGCGGAGTGGAGGTGGACTCGCTATCTACGTGAACACGAGGTGGTATAACCCTGGGCACAAACATTTCCATCGGCTGCAGGGACGTCGAACTTTTGGCATAGCGTGTGACGTCATCCACTCCGCTGCTGCTAAACTGCAACACAGCACCCCGAGGCCATCCTGAATCTGTTAATAGACAACAAAAGGATACTGCTGGAAGTGTGAATTTTCCTACGGGGATGAATAAAGTATCTATAAATCCATCTATCTATCTGTCTAGACACCAACTAGACATCTATCTATCTATTTAGACCTCTAGACATCTATCTAGAGATCTATCTGGACATCTATCTATCTATCTACATTTAGACATCTATCTATCTATCTATCTATCTATCTATCTATCTATCTATCTATCTATCTATCTATCTATCTATCTATCTATCTATCTATCTATCTATCTATCTATCTATTTATCTATCTATCTATCTATCTATCTATCTATCTATCTATCTATCTATCTATCTATCTATCTATCTATCTATCTATCTATCTATCTAGACATCTATCTAGACATCTATCTAGACATCTATCTAGACATCTATCTATCTATCTATCTATCTATCTATCTATCTATCTATCTATCTATCTATCTATCTATCTATCTATCTATCTATCTATCTATCTATCTATCTATCTATCTATCTATCTATCTATACATCTATCTATCTATCTATACATCTATCTATCTATCTATACATCTATCTATCTATCTATACATCTATCTATCTATCTATACATTTATCTATCTATCTATCTATCTATCTATCTATCTATCTATCTATATCTATACATCTATCCATCTATCTATCTATCTATATCTATACATCTATCCATCTATCTATCTAGACATCTATCTATCCATCTATCTCTCTCTCTAGACATCTATCTATCTATCTATCTATCTATCTATCTATCTATCTATCTATCTATCTATCTATCTATCTATCTATCTATCCATCTATCTAGACATCTATCTATCTATCTATATATCTATCTATCTATCTATCTATCTATCTATCTATCTATCTATCTATCTATCTATCTATCTATCTAGACATCTATCTATCTATCTAGACATCTATCTATCCATCTATCTCTCTCTCTATCTATCTATCTATCTATCTATCTATCTATCTATCTATCTATCTATCTATCTATCTATCTATCTATCTATCTATCTATCTATCTATCCATCTATCTAGACATCTATCTATCTAGACATCTATCTATCTAGACATCTATCTATCTAGACATCTATCTATCTAGACATCTATCTATCTAGACATCTATCTAGACATCTATCAGGACATCTATCCATCTATCTAGACATCTATCTATCTATCTAGACATCTATCTATCCATCTATCTCTCTCTCTAGACATCTATCTATCTATCTATCTATCTATCTATCTATCTATCTATCTATCTATCTATCTATCTATCTATCTATCTATCTATCTATCTATCTATCTATCTATCTATCTATCTATCTATCTATCTATCTATCCATCTATCTAGACATCTATCTATCTAGACATCTATCTAGACATCTATCTAGACATCTATCTATCTATCTAGACATCTATCTAGACATCTATCAGGACATCTATCCATCTATCTAGACATCTATCTATCTATCTAGACATCTATCCATCTATCTATCTATCTAGACATCTATCTAGACATATATCTAGACATCTATCCATCTATATCTAGACATATATCCATCTATATCTAGACATCTATCTAGACATCTATCCATCTATATCTATCTATCTATCTATCTATCTATCTATCTATCTATCTATCTATCTATCTATCTATCTATCTATCTATCTATCTATCTATCTATCTATCTATCTATCTATCTATCTATCTATCTATCTATACATCTATCTATCTATCTATACATCTATCTATCTATCTATACATCTATCTATCTATCTATACATTTATCTATCTATCTATCTATCTATCTATCTATCTATCTATCTATCTATCTATCTATCTATATCTATACATCTATCCATCTATCTATCTAGACATCTATCTATCCATCTATCTCTCTCTCTAGACATCTATCTATCTATCTATCTATCTATCTATCTATCTATCTATCTATCTATCTATCTATCTATCTATCTATCCATCTATCTAGACATCTATCTATCTATCTATATATCCATCTATCTATACATCTATCTATCTATCTATCTATCTATCTATCTATCTATCTATCTATCTATCTATCTATCTAGACATCTATCTATCTATCTAGACATCTATCTATCCATCTATCTCTCTCTCTATCTATCTATCTATCTATCTATCTATCTATCTATCTATCTATCTATCTATCTATCTATCTATCTATCTATCTATCCATCTATCTAGACATCTATCTATCTAGACATCTATCTATCTAGACATCTATCTATCTAGACATCTATCTATCTAGACATCTATCTATCTAGACATCTATCTATCTATCTAGACATCTATCTATCCATCTATCTCTCTCTCTAGACATCTATCTATCTATCTATCTATCTATCTATCTATCTATCTATCTATCTATCTATCTATCTATCTATCTATCTATCTATCTATCTATCTATCTATCTATCTATCTATCTATCTATCTATCTATCTATCTATCTATCTATCTATCTATCTATCTATCTATCTATCTATCTATCTATCTATCTATCTATCTATCTATCTATCTATCTATCCATCTATCTAGACATCTATCTATCTAGACATCTATCTATCTAGACATCTATCTAGACATCTATCTAGACATCTATCTATCTATCTAGACATCTATCTAGACATCTATCAGGACATCTATCCATCTATCTAGACATCTATCTATCTATCTAGACATCTATCCATCTATCTATCTATCTAGACATCTATCTAGACATCTATCTAGACATATATCTAGACATATATCCATCTATATCTAGACATCTATCTAGACATCTATCTATCTATCTATCTATCTATCTATCTATCTATCTATCTATCTATCTATCTATCTATCTATCTATCTATCTATCTATCTATCTATCTATCTATCTATCTATCTATCTATCTATCTATCTATCTATCTATCACTCAAACCCCTGTGCGCCATCACTTCACTCTTGTCTTTCAGTTAACTTCATTGGCTCTCAATCAACCACAGAATCAGCTATAAAATCCTTCTAAACTCCTGCATAGCCTACTTTGCCCCTCCCTATCTCTCTGACCCTGTTCACATCCCGCACCCTCTTCCCTCCATTTCATTGTACCTGTTGCCGTCTAGGATCAGGAAAGGCAGAAGATTCACCAACTTCACCCAATTTACATACATTTCATTAGGGATAGGAAGGAACCATCATCCTCTGAGAAGACCAAGAAGAGTTTCTTGGAAAGAGCACCAACATGGCAGATAAAGGTTGACCTGGGAAGAAAATTACACTTTCCCTACGTAGTCCAACCTTCCCCTGAGGTGAGACATGGTGATTTGGTCAGAAAAAGCCCAAAAGATCATTCTGATGGAGCTAACTTGACCATGGGAAGAGGGATGCAGCGAAGCCCATGAAAGGAAAACCACCAAGTATCATGAATTGGTCCCACAGTGCAGGGACAAAGGCTGGCAGACCTGGCTATTCCCAGTGGAGGTCGGGTGCAGGGGCTTCCCAGCGCAGTCTGTATGGGAGACATTGACAGTTCTGGGAATAAAAGGAAGGGAGAGGAAGGCAGCTGCCCGTAGGGTGGGGGAAGCCGCGGAGAGAGCCTCTTGCTGGTTTTGGATCAGGAGAGTGGAGTTTAGCTAGGTACCAGGAGAAGATGGGCAGTGACTGGCCATAACTGCCGGCCTGCCAACTCGAGGGCGTTGTGGTTTGGGGTCGAAACGCACAGTTGGACACCACCTGATGACATCTTCTCCTGGCTGAAGGCTACAGTCACTTTTCTGTCTGTCTGTCTCTGTCTGTCAGTCTGTTTTTTTTCATTTATCTGTCGGTCTGTCTTTCCATGTTTCTGTCTGTCTATCTGTCTTTCCATTTTTCTGTCTGTCTGTCTTTCCATCCATTTTTCTGTCTGTCTGTCCGCCTTTCCTTTCATTTTCTGTCCGTCTGTCTGTTTTTCCTTCAATTTTTCTGTCTACCTGTCTGTCCGTCCTTCCGTTTTTCTGTCTGTCTGTCTTTCCATTTTTCTGTCCGTCTGTCTGTCTGTCCGTCTTTCAATTTTTCTTTCTGTCTGTTCGTCTTTCCATTTTTCTGTCCGTCCGTCCGTCTTTGCATTTTTATATCTGTCTGTCTGTCTGTCCGTCCGTCCGTCCTTCTTTGTTTTTTTCTGTCTCTCTGTCTGTCCGTCTTTCAATTTTTCTTTCCGTCTGTTCGTCTTTCCATTTTTCTTTCCGTCCGTCCGTCTTTGCATTTTTATGTCTGTCTGTCTGTCCGTCCGTCCGTCCGTCTTTGTTTTTTCTGTCGTCTGTCTGTCTTTCCATTTGTCCGTCCGTCCGTCCGTCTTTCCATTTTTCTGTCTGTCCGTATGTCCGTCCGTCTTTCCATTTTTCTGTCTGTCTGTCCGTCTTTCCATTTTTCTGTCTGTCTGTCCGTCTTTCCATTTTTCTGTCTGTCTGTCTGTCTGTCCGTCTTTCCATTTTACTGTCCGTCTGTCTTTCTGTCTGTCTAAAACAGGAAAATAAAAAAATAAAGTAACCAAATGCCGCCTATTTTGGAGCAAAATTGTATTTGAGGTACTTTTGGTTGCAGTTTTTAAAGTTATTGACACTCTCTTTAGTCTGTTTTTCTTTTTAGGATTAGAATGGTCTTTGTTGTTATTGAAGGTAGTAAACATTGCTTACAAAAAGATAGATATTACAGTAGGGCGGCAGTGTCCCTAGGTGTGACTGAGCGAGTGAGTTGTCTGTCCCCTTGTGCCCTGCGATTGGCTGGCAACCAGTTCAGGGTGTCCCCTGCCCACTGCCCGATGATTGCTGGGATGGGCTCCAGCGTCCCCGCGACCCTACTAAGGATAAGCGGTGCAGCTGATGAGATGAGATGAGATGAGATAATGGGTTCAGCATCTTCAAGATGTTAACAGGGTTTTCATTCTCTAAAACACTACTTTCTTACTGCCTTGCTGCAAAACTGAAAATGCACACACATTTAAGTTTATTTCCGTGGAAATCATCATAGTTGTGTAATATTTGACCACTAGATGTCACCGTGTAGCACAACTGAAAATGAGTCATATAAAAGCACAAGAAAGAATACAAACGACAGAGACTCGAATTGATCAAACTGCGTCATTTTACTTCTAGTGTTTTGTTGAACCGTTCTCAAAAAAAGAAAAATAAAGGTCAAAGAGGAAACAGAAAAAAAAGGAAAAAGATTGAAAGAAAAAATGAGAAAAAAGGGAAAGAGACAAAAGGGGGGTAACAAGAGGAAACATAATAAAAAAATGGATTAAAAGGAAAAAAAAAAGGAAAAGAAGAAGAAAGGGAAAAGAAAAGACAAGGAGAAATTAAGAAAAAGGAGGAAATAATAAAAGGAAAAGAGAACAAATGGACAAAGAAAACTAAGGGGACCAAAGAAAAAAAGAAAGAAAAACGGAAAGACAAAGGAGGAAAGAAGGAAAAAAGAAAGACAAATGGGGGAAGGAACGAAAAAAGAAAAAAGAAAGATAGGGAGGGAAGGAAAAAAGAAAAAGAGGAGAGGGAAAAAAGAAAAGAAGAAAAAGGGCCAAAGAAGGAAAAATGGGAAAAAGATGGGAAAAAAGAAGAATAAAAACAGTGGATAAGAATAAAAGGGAAAAAAGAAAAAGTGTATCAGTAAAAACAGGGAAAGAAAGAAAATTTATAACAAGAAAAGACACATACTGGAGAAACAAACAATACAAACAATAAATAGTAAAGTAAAGTAAATGAGAGGAAAAAATATGCATGGGGAAAGTGAAATTTAAAAAAAAAAAAATACAGGCTTTTGGCTACCTGTAGCAGCAAGATGGCCGACAATCATTTCAACCCCTATGTGATGTCAAATAAATGCAAACGTCTTGACTTCGAATTTAAAAAAATGCACATTTATACACGAGTCAATACATTTTTGCTTCTTATTCAAATCAATATTAATCTAATGTTTCACTTCATGAAACATTTTAACCACTAGGAGGCTCCAAACTTTGTCTACTGTTCCTTTGGCTCATTTGTCATTAGAATATGGAGTATTTCATGCAATTGCTTGCTGTGATTTAGACCACCAATGCAAACTATCCTCAGTGGATTTAATGGACTCTGCGACCTGCCACATTTGGCCGTGCACGCCGGTTTAATTGCCATGTCCGCGCATCTCGCAGAGACCAATTAGCAGACTGAACTTTATTCAAAACACATGAGAGCTTTTTAGTGGTTGTTCTTGGCAGTTGTATGCGGAGAGGTGAATGTCTTGTATGCGGGCCAGAAAAGATCGCCCGGTGCTTTTCTTTGCTGTTGTGCCTGAAGGAATTTATACATTTGACTATAAAGGATTTTATACAATCCAATACAAATTACATTTAATGCAAAAGATATTCACTGGCAGGGCTGTGGTGCGATGTCAGGGCACCCTTGTAGAAAATGTTGTTTACAGGAACGGCGGGAACGGGACATAAGGCTGATAATACCGGAGCTACCCGGAGCTATCCGGCTTCAACGCCGCTAAACAGAGACACGAAAGCCGTGGGGGAATCGGAGAGGAGGCGGACTTGCTAACACGAGGTGGTGTATCCCTGGATTTTCACAAAGAAAAGATTTCCATCTGCCGCAGGGATGTCGAACTTTTGGACTAGCGTGACGTCATCCGCTCCGCTACAAGCACCACTAGGGCATCATGTTAATCTGTTAATAAACAACGGGGTAGACTGCTGGAAGTGTGAAGTGTCTATCTTTCTATCTATCTATCTATCTATCTATCTATCTATCTATCTATCTATCTATCTATCTATCTATCTATCTATCTATCTATCTATCTATCTATC
Organism: Urocampus carinirostris; assembly: GCF_059441175.1. Classification (NCBI taxonomy): domain Eukaryota; kingdom Metazoa; phylum Chordata; class Actinopteri; order Syngnathiformes; family Syngnathidae; genus Urocampus; species Urocampus carinirostris. The sequence continues at coordinate 5,234,777 of NC_142352.1, read as the reverse complement.
TATCTATCTATCTATCTATCTATCTATCTATCTATCTATCTATCTATCTATCTATCTATCTATCTATCTATCTATCTATCTATCTATCTATCTATCTATAATCAGCACATCCAGATGCAGAAAGGCCCTGATGGCGTAAAAACACTCGGTGTTGTTTTGGTTGTTCAGGACGTTGCGACGCTCTTCTCCGAGATGGTGAAGCCAAGGGGCTTCATTGGCACGCCCATGGGAGGAGCCGGCGCACCATCTTGCAGGGAGACGTGGGGCAATAAGAAGAGAGCTAAAAGGACTTCAGAAGAGGGCTTTCCAGAGACTCCAACGACACTCATTTGGCCATTTTCGATGGAGTACACTGAGTTATCAGGAAACCAGAACAGACCAGTGGACCCCAGAGCATTCGTTTAAGTCTTTATTAAGGAAGCGTTCAGGGCTTGCTGGGGACGTGATGGCCGTCAGACATCAGCAGCGACGCCGGGGAGATAACTTCAGAACGAGTCCGGAATCGTAGAGCGGAAGTCAGGAAGGTCGTGTTTACCGGGGCTGGAGAAGAGATGAAAGCGTGGGATGAAACAGGTCGGATCGGAGGCAGGCAGAATCGGGTAAGCAGAGTTCTAAATGAACGGGATATCAAGAAACACACAGAGTTACAAAAGGTACGTTCCGACACCCCCCTCTGGGCGCAGGGCGCTTAAGAGAGGAGTGCCAGCCAATCAGAAGGCGCCCACCCAGGTGCCACATGAGTATTATTGTAGTATTTTCACAATAGTATTTTTGTAGAATTTCCCTCCTAGTATTTATTTAGTATTTCCATAGTAGAATTGTGTAGTATATCTGTAGTTTGTTGTATTTCTGTCATTATATTTCTGTAATAGTATTTTTGTAAGTTTTACCTTATTTGTGCAGTAGTATTTTCTGTATTATTTGCATTACAATATTTCTGTAGTATTTTTTTTTGATATTTTAATAATAGAATTTTGTAATATTTCTGTTATATTTTTGTAGTATTTCCATAGTCGTATTTGTGTTGTATTTCTTTAGTATTTTTATAATTTTACTGTAGTTGTATTTTGGTAACATTTTTGCAGTAGTATTCTAGTATTATGATATTACTGTAGTAGTATTTTTGTCATTTTTCTATGCTATTTTTTCATTTTTAGAATGAAAGCAAACTAATATATCAGATCCCTGTTTTAAGCACTAAATTTGGTATATATTTTGTAGCAATTTAAGTTTTTTTTTAGTATTTCTGTAGAAGTATTTTTGTTGTACAAAGGGACAACAAAGTTGTCATTAAAACATTTTTTTAGAGCGCTCGTCTTGTGATCAAGAGGTCGCAGGTTCGAATCCTGGCTCCTCCGTGTTATATGTCGAAGTGTCCTTGGGCAAGACACTGAACCCCTAATGCCCCCTTGCACGGCTGACGCTGCTATATGTTAGTTAATGTGGAAAAGGGAAAAGTGTGAAGCACATTGTAAAGCGCTTTGGGAGGTCTTCATTGACTTGAAAAGCTCTATATAAATGCATTTACATTTACATTTTTGGTACCATTTTTTTCGTTGAAACTGTAGTTTGAGCATGCTGGAATTTTTGGGGGACATTCTGTCCTGTTTTTACAATCAGCATCTTGAACCAGCACGTGAAACATCAGTTTTAACCACATAACTTTTTATTTTATTGTCTTTTAAAGGGCAACATTTAGCAGAAACTCACAATTTCGCCGCTGTTTCCTGGGCACTCCTTGTAATGACATTTAATTGGGCTACAGCGCCCTCGCCTGGACATTAGCATTCATTACAATTTCTTGTCAAAGAGCGGAAAGCAAAATGCAATCTGCACCTTAACTTGCCAACTCTTAGTAGAAATGTATTAGAATGCCAAACCCCAAACGAAGAAAAATAAACAAAATGACAATAAAGCGAATGTATAATTTGAAATTAATTAAATTTCAAGAAAAAAATTGTCCAGTGACACTGCCCAATAAGAAGAAATATTTGAAAGTTTCACTCTGTACCTGGATTTCTTATAAACCAGGTTGTTATTTGTATGATTTCTTCACAGGGATGTAATCGAATGCCTGGCTTCAATGGAAAAAAATACATACAAAAAAGAGAATATATTTTGGAGAAAACAGAAATTTGCACTAATGCTGCCAGAGACAATGTTAGAGAATGGAGAAAACAGAAATTCTTACTGTAAGATAGGAAAAAGGGCAAAAAAAAAAAAAAAGCACAACATGATGAATTAGACTTTAAAGGACATAAATAAATGCATTGTCAATTTTATGTTGGTTCTGTGTTAATAGTTTAACCACGGTCGCACGTTTTAAACAACGCTTATCACTTACAAAAACTGAAACAATATTTTATACCAATTTTTAATCAAAAAGTAGGGATGCGCGTTATCTTTATCTATCTATATTTACCTGCCGTTGTGCACAGCGTGCGTTCCTTTTTGCCTCTGCCTCCTTTTAGGTATGCGATTGTGACTTTTTGTCCAAGAGATTTTGTCTGAATCTCAGTTTAAAACACACTTCTATTCTATAGCATACGAATAACATATATTTGATGTTGACACTATCTGTGTATTATTTGCCCTCATGTAGGTTTTAGATCAGGGGATGGTGTCATAATATTCTGTAGTTTGCAACAGATCTGTGCAGCCCTTTGAGACTCTTTGTGATTCAGGGCTATACAAATAAACATGACTTGATTTATGAAACAAATTATGCAATTTTAAAAGAATATGTTTCCAGAGACCAAATGAAAATAAATCTTTACAATGATTCTTGTTTGGGTTGTCTTTGTAAACACCCCCCTTCGATAATTTCTGGTTTACCTTTGATTTCAGCACCACGGACAGAGGGGCGGTGCCATCAGGGATTAGAATAATCCCCCCATTGGTTTCTATAGGAAGTCTGGATGGATGGACTATTAAAGATTCAACTAGCCCCCCGTATGAGCTATCCTCGACCCCTTTAGATACTCAATTGCATTTTTGGTACATTCCCACTACCCTTACTACCCCTCCGGTTGTGCCACTGAGGTTTTAGGCCACGTGGTCAAACTGCAAGGAAGGTAAGAAGATTATGTCCATAAACCGTCTTTGCGTTAGCCTCGTTTTTGGTGTAGTAAAGATGCTCGGTGGTTGCTATCGGTGAGATTTCAGCATATATAGTTAACTCACTAACTTCTCCGAGTTTGAAATTTGTAACATTATGATGGCATCTTGATGTGACATTTAGCAATGAATGGGTTTTAGAGCATCTTGTGTTTCTCATTTGTTCCAGGCTAACGGCCATAGACTCGAAGACCATCTCATTTAGCCATGGCTGGTGAGTATGAATAAGGTTCAACTTGAATGAATGAAAACTTTATTTAGAAGATTAAAATAAAAACAGAACAAAAACAATAACTCAACAACAAAATAATGTTACATAATATGTTCGAAAAGGGGTCGTAAGAAGCAGATGCTTATTTTCCCTAACCCTTCATCTTCCCTATCAAATACACTAATGATAATAACAACAATAGTAATAATATTACCGTAAATTCCGGACTATAACCCGCTACTTTTTCCCCTAACTTTCAACCCTTATTCAGTGATGCGGCCAATTTATGTAATTTTTCTAACGGCCGCTATCGGTGCTCAAGTGTTGCTACCATTAACTGCCCTGTCAAAGCTATATTATTATTATTAAAGCTTTGAAAACTCTCTCGGTGTACCGTCTTTCTTTGTAAATATGTGTAAATCATGTATAATATGTATTTGCACCTGTATATTTTTGTAATGTATTTATTTGTATTTATTTTAGACACTTATTCTGATATGTTTTGCACGGATGAACCAAAAATGAGGGGCGGAACAAACGCGGGGTGCCAAATTTAAGTGGGGACCGCTAAAGGTGAGGGACAGACAAGGAAAGAAGAAGGGGTAAAAAGTTGGTTAGAGAAAAAGGAGTTGCGTGAGTAAATGTGTTCATCTGATATATTTTTCCCACCCTTACCTTTGGAAATATACACATTTTCCTTGGATTACTTTCAACGGGACCTGGACTCCGCAGGTCTGCATCAAACCTTAAGTACCGGTATCATTTTCCCTTCATTTTGCCGGCTGTGATTTTTGGACTGTGGACTTTAATGAAGGACATTTAGTTTCAATCGGTTTGGGTTAATTTTGTGTTTGTGTTACATGTTGAAGTGTGGGCGCATGCGGCTTATATACAGGTGCGGCTTGTGTATGTACAGGATCGGTTTTCCCCTTAAAAATGTGGTGGGTGCGGTTTATAATCAGGTGCACTCTATAGTCCGGAATTTATGGTAATAATAACAGTTATGATATAACAATACAACAATAACAACAAAGTTAACCAGTAATACCCCATTTTCTCCATCTCTGTATTCCGCCAGTAATATTTTTTTGTATTTAAATTTGAACACGTGAATAGTTGGACATTTTTTGATCCCGTCGTGTAAATTGTTCCAAAGTTTGACTCCACACACAGACATACACATACTTTTCCTGGTGGTTCTCACCTTTGGGATTATGAATTTACTACAGCCCCTTAAATTATAATTTCCCTCTTTCCGAATGAATAATTTTTGGATGTTTTCTGGCACTATGTTTTTGTTGACCTTAAATAGCAGTTGTGAAGTGAAGAATTTTACTAAATCATCCAATTTTAATAATTTGGACTGCAGGGATAAAATATTGGTATGATCCCGATATCCTACCCTGTGTATGGTTCTAATTGCACGTTTTTGGAGGATAAAAAGGGGCTGGAGTGAACTTATGTCATTATTGCCCCAGACTTCTGCACAATATGTTAAGTATGGCAGAACTTGCCAAAATAAAGGTCTAAATAGTTTATATGACGAATAAAAATGCTCAAAATCAAGTAGAAAAGGATGCACAGGTTTTTACACCGCTAATACCAATAACCCGAAAACATCCTCATTTTCCAGACTGACACTGATAAATTCATTCATATACCGTGTTTGTGATCAAATGTTCATTTATTTGATTGTACACAGCAAGAACAAAAAACAGTTGCTGGGAAAACAGTTCGAATAGTTCGAGGATAGTTCGATTCGAGTTCTCTGTCTACGTCAATTGTACCAGGAGTAAAGACAAAATGAATACCGTAAAATTGAAAAGAAAATAATTAGAATATGCTGATGATGTCATGATTACCCAAGTGGAGCCACCTGGGGTAATCATGTGGCGCGCTGGAATGTGCTTCCTGATTGGTTAATGCTCCCTTTTTAAACGCGTTACGCGGAGAACTCTTTGTCGGAGGATTACTTTTTACCCCGTTTGACTCGCTTGATTTTCCTGTGTATTTTTGACTTGTTTACCTGATTCTGCCTGCCTCCGATCCGACCTGCTTCCGTTCCACGCTACGATCTTCTATCCAGTCCCGGTAAACTCGACCTGCTTCCGTCCCACGATACGATTGGCTACGTGTCCCGAAGTTGTCTTCACGGCGTTGCTGCTGACGTTCGACGGTCATCGCGTCTCCCGCTAACCCTGTACGCTTCCCCAAATAAAAGACTTGTAACGAACGCTCTGGGGTCTCCTGCTCTGTTCTGGTCCTTCCTGACAGATGAAACATATTTTTTCTGGCAAAAAACATGTAATATTTCCTCACATTTCCCATGTTTAAAGATAGAGAACACTATCATGTAAGGATTTCTGACGAGCAGCGTGCCGAGATGATGCTAAATGCTAATCAAGCCCTTCCTCTCATCGTTTTCTCCTGCTTATGGTATCTCCAACACGTATTTCGCAGAACCCAACTTCCCGCCTCTGCCCGGCTTCCTCCCTCTCAAGCCGTGCTTCTACCAGGACTTTGAAGAACTCCCCGAGCAGCACCGCAGCCTGTGCAAAAAAATGTATCACCTGTGGATGCGTGAGTAAACCTTCCCTGAGTTCCATTTCCCAGGATCTTTTCATCGGGATTTGTTGTCTCCTTCACTTGTGATTAGGAGATGCTTTACAAGGGTCATCTGTCAATAATAGCCTGTCCACATTTTTTTACTTTGGGGCTTTATGCTTTAATTTTACCAATGAACAAGGACAGCCCAAAAAAGCCGTGTAAAGTTTCTTATTTATTTGTGTACCCCCAAAAACTATACTCAGAAAGTAACAAATAATGATGCAACTAAGGTCAGGTAATACAGTAATGTAGAGCAAATAAGCCCAGCACAAAAATGACTACCACAAAAACTGTTACAGTTACCCAGTTCAAATAACTCAGAACGTTGGATTGGATGGAACAATGGCGTCCCCTTCTGGACAGTTCCTGGACGTACCAATTCACCATTTATTATAACGAAATCTGGTAACATGAAGTCTTGAATGTAATCAAAACATCCAAGACTATGTATTGATAAAATAATGTGCTCACTGTACGTAATTATTTTGATTGGAGGGACATTCTCAAGTACAGAACCTTACGCAAATTTCCAACTTCTTTGGCTTTCTAAGATGTTAAGCTATTTCAAACACCATCATCTGATACTGGTGATATCAGATATCTGAGACCACGCCCGAAGAGGCAAGATCTGGTCGAGCGTCATTGGTCCTTATAAAATCGCCGCTCTCTTTTCTCCTGCTTGCCTTTTTCCCTTCCTTCTTTTCTTCTTTTCCTTTTTTTCCCTTTCATTGCAATAGGCTGGGCGAACGAGAGAAGAAAAAGCGTCCGGTTTATTTTGATGTTTCCAATTTTTTTGCCCTAATTTATCTTTCTTAGATAGCTGTTCCCCAATGACATAAAAGTACCTTTTTAAATTCTTATTTTGCCTTGTCTCAGTAAACAGCGCCACCTTGGCAGTCAATCTGCTGGGCTGCTTCGCGTGGATGTTCGGAGGAGGGGGCGTGACCAACTTTGGCCTGTCAATCATCTGGCTGATCATGTTCACGCCCTGTTCGTATGTGTGCTGGTTCCGGCCCATCTACAAAGCTTTCAGGTGGAGATGTCTTACTGCTGCAAATTTACACCATACGAGCCTATACTTTTTAAAAGAAAGAAAGAATGTAAGGAAGAACGGAAGGAAAAAAGGAAGAAATGAATGAAAGTTGGAAGCAAGGAAGGTTGGGAGCAAGGAGGGAAGGCTGGAAATAAGGCAGGGTGGAGGAAAAGAAGGAAGGAAGGGAGAAAGAACAATGGAAGGAAGGAAGGAAGGAAGGGCAGGTGAAAGAACAGGGTAAGGAAGGAAGAAAGGAAGAAGGAAAGAAAGGAACGAAGAAAAGAAAGAAAGAAAGGAAGGAAGCAAAGAAAGAAAGATGGAAAAAGGAAGTAGAAGGTATGATGAAAGAAAGCAAGGAAAACACAAAAAGAATGGAAGTAAGGAAGAAGGATAAAGAAATGTGGGAAAGAATGAAGAGAAAAGGACAGGTGGAAAAAAGATAAAGGGAGGAATAGAAAGAGAGGAAGGAAGGATGAGAGAGAAAAGTAGAAAAAGATAAATAAGGGAAAAAGGAAGGAAGGAAGAAATAAAAAAAGACGGAAAGAGAAGGAAAGAAAGAAAAATGAAGAAAAGAAGCAAGGAAAGAAGGGTAGGAAGCAAGGAAAGAAAGATGGAAAAAAAGGAGGTAAAAGGTATGATGAAAGAAAGCAAGGGAGAAAAGAATGGAAGTAAGGAAGAAGGATAAAGAAATGTGGGAGAAAATGAAGAGAAAAGGACGGATGGAAAAAGGGAGAGATAGAAGGAAGAAGAGAGGAAGGAAGGATGAGATAGAAAGGAATAAAACGAGATAAATGAGGGAAAAAGGAAGAGAAAGGAAGGAAGGAATAAAAGAAGGAGGGAAGGAGGGAAGGAAGGAAGGAAGGAAGGGAGGAAGGAAGGAAGGAAGGAAGGAAGAAAAGAAGGAGGGAAGGAAGGAAGGAAGTAATGAGGGTAGGACAGAAAAAAGACAGACAAAAGAAAGAAAGAAAGAAAGAAAGAAATATAAATGTTATAAATATGAAAGGCGTCAGGCTCAAATCCTGTACTTTTCACTCGAATATACGCATAACCTGAAAAATGTCAAAACATTCCCCTCAGGAGTGACAGCTCCTTCAATTTCATGCTGTTCTTCTTCGTGTTCATGGCTCAAGTTGGCATCAGCATCATTCAAAGCATCGGCATCCCCGGATGGGGAGTTTGGTAAGTGCCAAGTTCAGTCCTCAGAAATATTCATTCTGCAGATTTAAAGCCTGTAAAAAAGACAAGTTTGAAATATTTGGAAATGAGAACGTTTAGAGTGGTTACAATTGATCTAATTTAACATATATTAATAAAACCCTTTTTTATAGCAAACACTAATATCATATACATGTAATTATAATTGCACAACAATACATTACATACATTTCTCACTTCTTTGGCTTTCTAACAAGTTAAGCAATGTCAAACACCGTCATCTGATACTGGTGATATCACGTATTTGAGACCACGCCCAAAGAGGCGTGATCTGGTCGAGTGTCACCGGTCCATATAAAAATAATTGTCCGAGCGATACCTGTCTCTTTTCTCCTGCCTTATAAATTGTTCAAACATTTCATAATAGTACAATTAAAATGCAAAAAAATGCATACAATAGAATAATAACACTATAATAAAACAAAAAATAAACGTATGAATAGATGGATACATAAATAAATGAAGACAAGTAATAAATAAAAATCAATCAATAAAAAATAGAGACATTAATGGATAAATACACACTGTAAATAGATAAATACATTTGAAAATATAAATAACAAATTAGTTCAAATAAATTTAAAATTAAATACAGAATTAAATAAAGACAAATAAAAAATAAAAATAAAAACCCCAAAATGATGAATTAATAAATGGATTTTGAAAATTAAAAATATAAACACACACAAAAACTAAAAATAATGAATTCATAAATAAACACAATTCTAAATAAATACATAAAAAGGGAGGCAAATAAAGGCAATAAATAAAAACAAATAACCTTATTTAATAATTAAAAGATAGAAAAACGACATGAATGTTATTTACAAATTAATCAATTTATAAATAAATGCAATTAATAACCGAATCGATAAGTACATTTATTAATGAATGAATGGATGAATGAAAACTTTATTCGAACATTAAAATAAAAACAGAACAAAAACAATAACTCAACAACAAAATAATGTTACATAATATGTTCAAAAGGGGTAGTAAAAAGCAAATAATAAAATAAAAACAAAAAAATAATAAATAAAAATAATTTAAAAAAGAAAATATTTTTATTTTATTATTTTTACAAATTAATTAATTAAAAAATAAATTTAAAAAAATTAAAAATGAATACAAAAACAACACACATACAGTAAGAATAGGTTGTAATCACATGTTACTAAAATGAAAAAATAACCAGCCAAAAAAAATCAAGACATAATAAAGTGAATATACAAATGCCAAATGTAAACTTCAAGAAACCACTAGTGGGCAGCAAAAGTCTTTAAAAAACACGTAAAGTAAATCACGTGGTCATTCTTGTCGAAAACCATCATTTTTCTCGCCGCCATTAACGTGACAGTGACGGACCATTAGGAATTACCCTGCTCGACGTTTTATGACAACTCTGTCATTAGATTTTTAGTGGCCGTTCGCAAATGATCATCTCGTGACCGCGACAGACGTCATAAACTTCCGAAATGTCACAACGGACGCTCTGGAACCTGAACGCGCAAAGTGCCACAAAGTTTTTTACTTTTTAGGGCGCTAAATGATGGGGTACTTAATATCCAGATGGCCACAATAATAATGTCTTGTATATCAAAATGTGAGTCATTTTTACGAGTAAAACAAACTTTGTGTTTTTTTGTGTCTCTTTTAGCGGTTGGCTGGCCACTATCTCCTTCTTCAGTTACAATATTTTGATAGCTTTGATTATGTTGGTGCCCACCATCATGTTCACCGCCGTCGCATCACTGTCCTTCATCGCCCTCACTAAGGTAACAGTTTTCGAGGTGATGTTCAAACCAGGGGTGAGCTTACCCGACCCAGGGTCGACATTGCGGCCTGTTCGGTTTATGAACCCCTTAACGTTGTTGGAATTAATTATTAAAATTTACCAAATTGTTCGAATTAGTTATCTGACTCCATTAACCAAACACAACCTACATTCACCCAACAATTTATGCTCGTTTCTTGAGGGAAAAATGAACAGGAAAGCCGACATTTCCAAACGGGGGCAGATTTATTTTCCCTAACAATTTAACTAAGTGGACTCCATTCTGTGGGAAGCCTTCTTCTAAAGTCCTTAGCTTTTTCTTATCGGCCCACGTCCCCGCAAGATGGCGTCTCGGCTCCTCCCATGGGCGTGCCAAGGAATTGTTTGCGCCCATCGTTCTCACAACACAGTGCCTTGTTCTCAAAACAACGCCTGCTGTCCTCCGTCAGAGTCCTGTTATCAAAATTCCCTAGACGAAATATTATGCATTTCAAACAGCCTGTCCTGTCATTGAACTAAAGCCCACTCGGTGAAAATGTTGCATTAAACTCAACGAATATAACTTGTATTCAATCGTATAAAATCCTTTATAGTCAAATGTATAAAATCCTTCAATGTTGAGAAGAAAATACGTGTCCATACAATGTCACCAGAGACCGAAATACGTCATTAGAAATCTTCAAATCTTGGGATTCAAGATGATTTCAAAATATACTCATTGCAAATACATCACGATCAGTTTACCTGAAAACTATAAAGGAGGAACTCCCCTAATACATTTCCTGGTTGTTACATCCAGGACCATCCAGTCAATCGAACTGTGTAAATGATTTACTCCAAAACACACGAGAAACCGACAGATAGAAAAAAAATCCACCTAAAAGCATACCTGCATTGTTGGAAGTTCCTTGTTGCAATCAATCTGTTTTGCCACATGATTCCTGTTTGAAAATAAACAGACTAGTACAATTATTTCCAATATGGTCTTTAGCCTTTGACCTTTTAACTCTCGCCCAATTGCAGGCTTTTTTCATGGTTCCCAGCCCGCATTAGCCTAAGAGGGCTTGTATTGTTAAAACTGATAAAACTGTTGGTGGCTTGAGGCTTCTCTGAGGTTGCTGGCTTTGTCCCACCGATTTGGTCGCTATCTTGATCAAGCTTGGCTGCTGACTCGGCAACGTTCTCTGGCTGCTTGTTGAGCTGAGACTTGGTCAGGATCGTCCAGGATTGTTAGGTTATGCCCTCTTCCCTTGTTGCTGTCCAAATTCAGACTGCCCTTGCGAGTTGAGACGTGTACCAGCTCTCAAATCCGGTCTCCTGGGAAGGTCGGACCCCGTGTGGTGGAGTGGTCACGGCAACCTTTGATGCACAAATGCAAGATAACGTCCCATCCCCAACCTCACATTTCACCAGTATCAGTCAGATAACATATCTATGTGATTGACTTAAAATACAGTATTTACATCACATGTCTTGACAAGGTTTGATAATTTTTTGACATTGCGAAACAAAATTCTTACCAAACGTTGATTACTCTACAAAAGGGACGCCACGGGAAGGCCTTGCTATTGTAAGGTTTTAACATTTCCTAAACTGAAATCTGACTCTTAATTCCTTACAGTTGGAGCGTATTCAGAAGTCTGAGAAGTTATTGAGCCAAGTATAGTCTACATGTTAATTGATTAGCCGAATCCAACACATCTTTCTTGCTCCCTAATTATAATCGTGTGTGTAGAAAAAGAGCGAGCAGTGGGGGCTTCTGAGTTGCCCACTTTTATGACACATGGTGATCAAATGCCCAGCCCCATGACCAAGCCTCTGGCTGATTGGTCCGCGCCGTCCTTGATGCAAATTTCACAATGTCCTTTGAAGCTTAGGAGAAGGGTGAGAGGTCATCGCCCTCCAGACAGAATGGGGCACGACACAGGCTAGCTGATAAGTAAACCACATAAAGCATTCCAAAGCACAGGCGTTTAAAAGGTTTCACTCAAGGCTGAGGTGACACAAAGTATTTTTGAGTATAAGTGGAATAAAACAGTGTATAAAATAGTATGCAGCACGGCGGCGCAGTGGTGGAACCTCCTGTGTGGGTTCAAATCCAGCTACCGGACTTCCCGTGCGGAGTTTGTATGTTCTCCCCGTGGTTGCGTGGGTTTCCTCCGGGCACTCCGGTTTCCTCCCACATTCCAAAGACATGCATTTCAGGTGGATTGGCCGGTCCAAATTGTCCCTAGGTCTGAATGAGCGAGTTGTCCGTCCCTGTGGGCCTGCGATTGGCTGGCAACCAGTTGAGGGTGTCCCCTGCCCACTGCCCGATGATTGCTGGGATGGGCTCCAGCACCCCCGCGACCCTACTGAGGATAAGCGGTGCAGCTGATGAGATGAGATAAAGTAGTATATAACTTCACTATGGACACAGTAATGTAGGAGAGGCCATATAGGGTGTACAGTAACATCAAACATCTAGTTGGATCCGGCCATCTCTGTCTGTCCCTCACCCCCTCATACACCCTCCTCCGGAGGAAAACTAAGCCTGCAACAAGGACAGTACAAACATCTTCTTCCTTTATCTTCTTTGTTTTATTTATCCTCACTGTAAAACGTGGAACTGGAGTGCCAATTTCGTTGTCACAATATATTAACAATGACGATAAAAGTATATTCTATTCTATTCTATTCTATACACAATGACCCACTGACTGGCAAGCCAGACAATGGCCATGCAGCAATCAGTACACATGGAAGGGAGAAGTGAACAAGTTACACGTCACTATTTCCTTTAGTGAGCGGGACGGCCGGTCCAGACCTCACAATCCCCATTAGTTTGGTAATTTGGTCATTTTTGGTAAAGCATTAATCGAAAAGTTACATGACAGCCATATTGTGAAAATGCCGGTCTACTTGTGACTCCGAGAGCCAAGAAGTCTGCAGGCTTGAGAGCGTTCTCCATCCGGGCCCTGCTGCTATGGAACGCCCTGCCCCCTGAGATAAGATCTGCAACCTCAATGGAAGTTTTGAAATCAAGGCTTAAGACACACTTCTATTCCAAAGCTTATGATTGATGCCCACCTCATATTCTGTATTGTCCTGTCTTTTTCTGACTGCCTGCCTGGTGGTGATACGAAGGGGAATGACGATCTGAGATGAGTCAACGGACCAGCGTTTGACCTGAAGCATGTGAACGCCTGCATGGACCAGCTGGCAGAGATGGGAAGCTGGGTCGTGGCTGTCATAGTCTTTCTGGACTAGTTTACCAGCTGGGGGCGTTGCTACTGTCATGCACTTTCCGGACAAATTTTCAACATGTTACCTAGTGTTTACTATGTTTGTGTACTGTAATGCTAAATGTAATTCACCCTGGTCATCCTAGAAGGGGGATACCACTTGTAAGGTCCATTGTCAAGGTTTTGAGTTGTTCCTTGCCCGCATGTTGGTTTAAGATCGTGTCATTTTAATCCTGTGCAGTCCTTTGAGACATTTTTGTGTTTAAGGGCTATATAAATAAATTTGACTTGACTTGACTTGATTGTGGGTCTTATATTCCATCTGTGATGACTTTTTTCAATTAATTGTGAGTCGACAGGTGACCATCTGACTACTCTTGCAGATCCACAACCTGTATCGCGGGGGCGGAGGCAGCATGAGCAAAGCGCAGGAGGAGTGGACTACGGGTGCCTGGAAGAACCCTCATGTGCAGCAGGCCGCCCAGCAGGCCGCCATCGGGGCGGCTAGCGGGGCCATGCAAGACCAGTACTCGGCACCTCAGTACGGCGACAACCAGATGTAAAGATGCTGATGACCCAGAGGAGTCCAAGCATCTACGCTAGGCTCATTTAGCCAGCTTTTCTTATTTTATTTTATTTTTTTACATTTTTAGGAACTGCCGTCCATTGATTATTGAAAAAAATGATGAATGGACTACCATACCTGTCAACCTCCAGGGCGCCATGCCCATTCCCTTACAAAATACAAAATAATCTCATCTCATCTCATTAGCTGCACCGCTTATCCTCAATAGGGTCACGGGGGTGCTGGAGCCCATCCCAGCAATCATCGGGCAGTGGGCAGGGGACACCCTGAACTGGTTGCCAGCCAATCGCAGGGCACACGGGGAGAGACAACTCGCTCGCTCATTCACACCTAGGGACAATTTGGACCGGCCAATCCACCTGAAATGCATGTATTTGGAATGTGGGACGAAACCCACGCAAGCACGGGGAGAACACACAAACTCCGCACAGGAAGTCCGGTAGCTGGATTTGAACCCACACAGGAGGTTCCCAAGACCTTAGAACTGTGCCGCACACGCGCTAACCACTGCGCCGCCGTGCTGTCCATACAAAATAATATTACACCATATTTTTTTTCGGAATGATGCATGATGGGAAATCCCCAGGCGGCAGACGCATGCGCACAGTAGCATCAAAACGTTCGCTTCGTTTGCAACGAAAAAAAAACATACCGAGATAGAGGGTACCGCGGCTAACTCGTTGCCATTTTGTGATAGTCGGTGTATACCGGATGGTACCCATAATTGACAAATTTGCGTTTTTACAGATTTTCTTGTACGTCGTACATGTCTTAAAATGCATAAAAAAACTTACGGCAAAAACCTACAGGTTGACAGGTATGGACTACTGAAATGAGTTGTGGAAATTTTCGAGTATTTTTCTTCAGTTTTTACAAATAATCAGTCTTGGGCGTGTAATTGGAACAAAGTAATTATTTAGTACTTGGTTAACCCTTTAAGACTAAGATCAGAGGGGCACCATTTCCTGTGGTGTGTGTTGGGCAAGTACAGCCTGGTGACGCCCATTCATCTCCAGGCCAACAAATGTTTCCACCCGGTTTCAAACCGGGAACATTTCGCGTGTTAGTCGAATGTGCAAACTACTGCACTATGGAATACGCCAGTTTACGCTAGGCAAGCTTTTTGACCCTGACTCACTGCTGTTTTGGTCTGTTTCCCGGCTTCGACCCATTTTCTGATATCGACCATGTTTTTTGCTGTCCCGGCTACTGACCTGTTTTTTCCGCTTCCGACACCGCCATCGCTCACCACGGAAGTCCCACTTCCGCATTCAGAGCGACCTGCTCCATGTGACCAGTGACCACCAGATCATGGGTGCAATCCTTTTCCTTCTTCCCGATAAAACTGAGAGAAATGTAACGCAAGTGGGTCCTGTCTCCGTTCTGGTCCTGACAGCTTTGCTATTTTAGAAACATGAAAAGACACTTTTAAAAGAATAAAAAAAAAACATACAATTAAGAGTATGATAATAAACAGAGGGCAGCACGGTGGCACAGTTCTGAGGTCGTGAGATTGAACCTCCTGTGTGGAGTTTGCATGTTCTCCCCGTGCATGCATGTCGAATGTGCAAACTACTGCACTATGGAAACACAGATACTGGTTACTTCAGTTAAAAATAATGGTTACTTCAATAATTACTAACACCCAAAATTTATGTTTCTCTGACATAGTCAAAAACAATCTACTTACAAATTACCGTATATACTCACATTGATGCCTAAAACTGCTTAAAATAGCCACAAAATAGTAGAAATAGAATTAAACATGTACACCAACCTGTGGAAGCAATTAACCCTGTAACGATTACATGTGCCCGCTTATTTGGCGCCAACTGCTGGTGGTTCTGATTGGCTCCCTGTCACTATTTGAACCCAATCCCCTGTTGTCAGTCCGTCTGCGAAACTCAGTGTATACTAGGCAAGCCTTTTTCGACCATGACTTCCACCTGTCCCGTTTTTGCTCCAGTCTGTCTTCGGCTGCGACCTGTTTTGATCCCGACCACGTCTGCTCTCCCGTCCCGGCTTACGACCTCTTTGTGTCCCCGACTACGTCTACTCTCCCACTCTGGCTTACGACTCGTTTCCGACCCAGGCCATGCTTTGCTCTCCCAGTCCCGGCTACTGACCAGTTTTTCCATCCCTGACACTGCCATCGCTCGCTACGGAAGATCCACTTCCGTGTTCGCATCACAGTCCGAATCCGAGAGCGACTTGCTTCCCGCGTCCAGCGAACCAGGATCGTGGGCGCAGCCCTTCCTCTTTCTTTCAAAAAAACTTGTGGTAAACGTCATGCACGGTCCTGTTTCCGTTCTGGTCCTGACAAACCCGTCATATTTCCTTGTTTATGCAATCTTGAGAGCTCGCAAACAAACACATAGCAGAGACAATCCATATCCATTTTGTCTTCAAACCATGTGTAGGTAATTCCCAAGATGTTTTATTTGTTTTCTCCAGGAATGGCGTGTTGCAAAAATAGTTTTATAAAGAAAAAGAAACAGAATTCAGCACTATTTTAACAAATAGTCCGTGCTCATGTTTGCCAAATATATATTTTTTTGTTGCTGTTTTTTTTTTAATAGGACACCTCGGCCCCTACCATTTAGTACTAATGACACACAACCAAATATGCATAAATATACTGTCTCCCTGATTTCCGTCTTTTTTTAAAAAGCTGGAAATACAGCTTAAATGTGAGTATGTACGGTAGGGAGAATATCAGAAAAAAAATAGGGAGAAATTATGTGCTTAAGACGGCGCCACCAGAGCTATATACTTTCATATTTTGTAGGTAGATATAAACATGACCACCATTTGTAAGGCATTGTAATCAGAGTAGTGTTGCTGTTGGGTTGAGAGTATTATAATGCTTCGTGAGCAAGGAAGAAACTGTCTTATAGAATACACATTATAATTTGTGATCTGCTTTAGTAGCAGAGTAACAGCTACACGCCATGTTGCAATGACATTTAATCCACACAATGTATTTAACAACGAGTTACAGTATTCGAGCCGGTTCCTCTGTAAGTAATATGGATGACACTTCCCAGCAGTATTTTTAAAAGGACACTGTGTAATATCTAACCACTGAATGTCTTTGACTTGTGCAGCGGACCCAAAATCGAGTGCTACAAGGCACACGACAACCAACTACAGTGACCTAAAGTGACCAAAAATGTTTTTTCTTATTTTTTAAAGTTTTTAGAAAGTTTTTGCGGTATCCTTGCTAGCAAGAAATTCATGTTATGTAGAGTAATTACACATTTCTTCATGGACTTGAAAAGCGCTATATGAATATAGACCATTTACCATTTTAACATTAGTCTGTGCTCAATAATACACAGTGTCCCTTTAATATGAAATGTTATTGTTGAATGTATGTGAAAGTAGACTTGTTTTAACCAAAGAAATGTTAGTTTTTTCGAGTGTATTACATTATGTTTATAGAAAAAACAGTTTTTATTTATATATGCATCAAAATCCATGTATTTATTTATTTATTCATTTGTTTTTGTTGTTAACTCAGGGTGATTATACTTGGTTTCTATGCATTTTCACATTTTTTGATGTTGTGGAATAGTACAATTCAAATTGTAAGGCACACTTAAATATTTCAATAATAATATCTCAAAATTATGAATTATAATAGAGGGGTTTGAATGTAATACATATTTATGTAGTTTTTATATTTTTGACGTAATGTTTTCAAAAGAAGAAAAAAATATGTGAAATTAAATGTACTATTATTAATGTAGATCAAAATGAAAATAGAAAAAGACAATATGATCATTCATTAGCCTACTGTCTCCGACTCTGATTGGCTCCCTGTCCCTATTTAAACCCCCGTCTTTCTGTCACCTGTTGGCAGTCCGTCTGCAAACCTCAGTCAACGCTAGGCAAGCTTTTCGACCCTGACTCACTCCTGTTTTGGTCTGTTTCCCGGCTTTGACCCATTTTTTGATATCGACCACGTTTTTTGCTCCCCTGTCCCGGCTACTGACCTGTTTTTTCCGCTTCCGACACCGCCATCGCTCGCCACAGAACTCCCACTTCCGCGTTCAGAGCGACCTGCTTCCCGCGACCAGTGACCATCAGATCGTGGGTGCAATCCTTTCCCTTCGTCCCGATAAAACTGAGAGAAATGTAACGTGGGTCCTGTCTCCGTTCTGGTCCTGAAAGCCTTGCTATTTTAGAAACATGAAAAGACACTTTCAAAAGAATAAAGTCAGAATTTAAATCTGAAAATTAAAAAACATACAATTAAGAGTATGATAATAAACAGAGGGGAGCACGGCGGCACAGTTCTGAGGTCGTGAGATCGAACCTCCAGTGTGGAGTTTGCATGTTCTCCTCGTGCATGCATGTCAGGTTAATTGGCCGGTCCAAATTGTCCCTAAGTGTGAATGAGCGAGCGAATTGTCTGTCCCTGCGTCCCCTGCGACTGGCTGGCAACCAGTTTAGGGTGTCCCCTGCCCACTGCCAGAAGATAGCTGGGATCGGCTCCAGCACACCCGCGACCCTACTGAGGATAAGCGGTGCAGATAATGGATGGATGGATGGATGAATGGATAATAAACAGATTCATATTACAACTTTGTAACATCATGCCAAATAATAGGAGTTGATAACCAATCATAAAGATTTAATTTTAGGACATGTCAAGTGAAAAATAAATCATAAATAAGGTTTACATGACAATCTATAAACTATATGGATATTTAAAAGGGAAATTTAGAATTAATTGTATGAACATTTCTAGGGAGAAAATGTTTGAACATTTTAATGTCCTTGTTTTAGTTGTAAATTATGTGTTTTTGTTCTCTTCTTTTTAGTTATTTATGTAAATGAAATTAATAAGAGTATTTGTCATTGTTGAGGATATAGTACTGTTTTTATGTATTTATTATTTGGCAGGGTTGGGTAGGGTTACTTTAACTTGATTACTTTCAATTACTTTTGGATTACTCCAATACCAAATATGCTAATAAAAGACAAAATAAACTAAACATGAATAAAATGATGACTCACAACACGTGGTAAGCTTTCTCGCCTGGCTTTGATCTCTTTGATCTCCGGCAAAACGGACATACAATGCGACAGAAACAAAATGAAAATAAATCCAAACAGCTTGCCAACATCATTTTTGCCGTTCCATGTATTCCGTTACTCCCCAAGCCTGCACAAAATTTGGTAATTTTATTCGTATTTAGTTTCTTTTGTCTTTTATTAGCATATTTGGCATTGGAGTCATCCAAAAGTAATTGAAAGTAATCAAGTTAAAGTAACCCTACCCAACCCTTTTATTTTGCAGTTTATTTTTTTAAATCATAGTTGTTTTAAATGACCCATTTAAAGACATTTCAGCAGATCTGCCTCTTGCTATGTGCCTGTTTGACCACACAGAGGCGCTAGAGTTTTGAGTATGAAATAATAAAAAACATCTTTGTGAAAAATTGAAGATTCTAACCTTCAGTCGTATTTGTCTTATTGCAGAAAATTGCTTTACTTTTACCTTGTTTGTGCATAATGTGTATTATGTTTCTTTGTTGCATTTTAATTTGAAATTCCAATTGCATTCCACTTTGCAGGTAAATGTAACTCTCCTTATTTTCTGAATACTCCAAAAATGGCCCATTATCGCACAACCCCCATTATTTGCGGAGTGATTACATTTTAAACCCGGAAATACATATCACCTTAGAGAAACAACTTGTCCTTCACCACAAAATGTGTTGTGTAGTTCTCCCTCTTCTTCTGTTTTTCTATAATTTAAGAAAATAAATGTGTCTAAAGCAGTTTAGGACACATATTTATGAACTCCATCGATTAAAGTTTCTGTCTTTTTTCCTCTTTTGTGAAAAGTGCAATACAATACATAAATAAGAAAAAAAAAACCTTCTCCTACTATTCATCCATCCATTACTTATCCTCAGTAGGGTCGCGGGGGCGCTGGAGCCCACCCCAGCTATCTTCAGGCAGTGGGCAGAGGATGACTCACTCGCTTATTCACACCTAGGGACACAATACCAAAAGTATGAATTTACCTCTTTGTTGTGTTTATTGCCTGGTGTTTCTTGAAAAACTGATCCAACAACGTCTGCTTTTGCCGGCTTTTGCCGATGAATGACAAACAATTCATGACAAAATACACGACTACATAAATGACATAAATACAACAAAAGAAATAACAAAATAACCAACGAATTAAAGGATACAATGCAAAATAAACGACATGACCTATTATGAATAGCTGGATGGATCGAATAAAATAAATGACAAAAAAATGAAATAAAAAAAACCTCACGATAAAATAAATGTCATGAATATATGACATTATACTAGAAAACTTAAATGACCTTTATGCGACTAAATAAATCGCAAATTAAATGACAGAATGGAGTCCATCACAGCTATCTTCAGGCAGTGGGCAGGGGATGACTCACTCGCTTATTCACACCTAGGGACAAAATACTAAAAATATGAATTTACCTCTTTGTTCAGCAGTGTTTTTTGCCTGGTGTTTCTTGAAAAACTGACCCAACAACGTCTGCTTTTAGCTGCTTTTGACAATGAATGACAAAAAAATCATGACAAAATACACGACTACATAAATGACATAAATACAAAACAATGAATAACAAAATAACAGACTAATTAAAGGATACAATGCAAAATAAACAACATATTAGGAATAGATGGATAGATCGAATAAAATAAATGACAAAAAAAATGAAAAAAAAACTCACAAAAAGTTCACGATAAAATAAATGTCATGAATATATGACAATATACAAGAAAACTTAAATGACCTTCATGCGACTAAATAAATCGCAAATTAAATGACAGAATGGAGCCCATCACAGCTATCTTCAGGCAGTGGGCAGGGGATGACTCACTCGCTTATTCACACCTAGGGACAATTTGGACCGGCCAATTAACCTGACATGCATGTTTTTGGAATGTGGGAGGAAACCGGAGTGCCCGGAGGAAACACAGGCAAGCACGGGGAGAACATACAAACTCCACACAGGACGGTTCGATATCATGTCCTCAGAACTGTGCTGCACATGCGCTAACCACTGCGCCGCCGTACTGCCCCTCCTGATAATTGATCTAAAACGCAACTAAAAACATGGTAAAATTCAGTGTTTTGTAAACAACTCTGACCTTGATTTCAACTTAATTTACCTAATGGGTCATTTTGACCCGAAGACCGTATTCTTTTATAAAGCTTACATGGAACTGTGAATTAAAAAATTGCATATTTTCTGTCATGATTACTGATGCCAATCACCTGTGCCCGCTCCTTTGGCGCCAACTGCGTCAGACTCTGATTGGCTCTCTGTCCTTTCTGAAACCCAGTCCTGTCAATCCCCTGTTGTCAGTCCGTCTGCGAACCTCAGTTTACGCCAGGCAAGCTTTTTTCGAGCCTGACTCAAACCTGTTTTTGCTCCCGTCTGTTCCCCAGCTTGGACCCGTTTTTTGATCCTGACCACGTCGACTCTCCTCTCCTGGCTTTCGACTCGTTTCCTATCCCGACCACGTTTTTTGCTCTCCTGTCCCGGTTACTGACCCGTTTTTTCCGTTCCCGACACTGCCATCGTTCGCCACGGAAGTCCCACTTCCGCGTCCAGAGCGACCTGCTTTCCGCGACCAGCGATCACCAGATCATTGGTGGAATCCTTTCCTTTCTTCCCAATAAAACTGAGAGAAACGTAACGCAAGTGGGTCCTGTCTCCGTTTTGGTCCTGACAATTTTCCACAGTAGCAATTTCGGAAAAGTAATATTGTCATGATTGCTGATTCAGGGCACCTGCGACTGCCCAATTGCAGCCAACAGCCCTGAGCGCTGATTGGTTCAAAGACTCTTTTTGAACCCCCGGCTTCCAAGAGGAAGCTATCAGACCGTTTGCGAACCTATGCTCCCAGCTAGGCAAGCTCCGTACCGTCTGACATTTTCCTGCCCTGTTTTCTCCTGCTTGATACCTGTTGCCGACCTGTTTCCTGGCCCGTTTCTACCCTGCTCTTCCGTCCCGACCATCGACCTGTTTTGCCCTGTTCCCTGCCTGATACCTGTTGCCGACCTCTTTTCTGGACTCGTTACCGCCCTTGCTCTCCCGTCCCGGCTATCGACCAGTATTCCTGCTGTGCCACTTCCACTGCTCTCTCTCTTTATCAATAAAACTGAGTAAACAAATGCTACTGGGTCTTGTTTCTGTTTCTGG
The DNA here is from genome assembly GCF_059441175.1 of Urocampus carinirostris. Classification (NCBI taxonomy): domain Eukaryota; kingdom Metazoa; phylum Chordata; class Actinopteri; order Syngnathiformes; family Syngnathidae; genus Urocampus; species Urocampus carinirostris. Next base: position 5,212,788 of record NC_142352.1, on the reverse strand, counting down.
CTTGTGACAAATACAAATTCAAGATAAAAAATATAATTCAGGTGATATTCGAGGGGAGGGGGTCATTTTTACCCAAAGACAACTGGAGGGTTAATGAAGCATCCATGCAGGTGTCATCATCAAATCATTAAAAACTACGAGTACTGTACTGTGCATTGATTATATGCGAGTCTCCTCTCTCAGTGTAGGGAAATAATTAAACATGAGATGACATTTTACTGCAGCGGGTGTTCCCACAGGAACTGAATATGGCTTTAATTGCTATACACTCTGGAACCTCCTGAGAAGAAGTGGTGACAGGTAAACAGGACAGCTTGTCAGGGGGAGGAAATACTCGCAGATTCATACAAATCAAGTGTGTGCTGGTGGATTTCTTTAATGGTTGCCCGGTGAGAGCCCCACATACGAAACAGCAAAACGAATACAGACGATCCCCTACTCACGACCATTCGAGTTACGCAAAACGATGGATATGAACATTTTTTCGGGATGTCGAAAAATATCCAGACATTGCTATAAGTGCACCTTTTTCCGAGTATAGGACAGTTTGAGGTTTTTGAGTTTTTCCTTGCCCTCATGTTGGTTTCAGATCAGGGGATGATGTAATAATAGGCTGGAAAAATAGTCCGTGTTATAACTTGTTCAGCCCTTTGAGACTCTTTGTGATTAAGGGCTATACAAATAAAAATGACTTGACTTGACTACTGTTGTTCTTCTTTCCGCCGCTACGTGTCATGATAACTCAATAATTCCACCTGTGGCAGCCACTGCTGGCTTCCTGATTGGTTCTCCGTCCTTCTTAAGCTCAGTCCTTTCACTCGCCTGTTGTCAGTCCATCAGCGAACCTCTGTTTCTACAAAGCAAGCACTTTGACTCTGCCTCCCATCGGTCCCGTTTTTTTGCACCCGTTTTCTACCCGTCCGTTCCTGATTTCCCCGTTTGTCTCCAGATACGACCTGTTTTTGATCCTGACCACGTTTTGGTCTCCTCTCCGGCTTACAACCCGTTTTTGATCCGGACCACCTTTTTCTCTCCTGTCCCGGCTTATGACCTGTTTTTGATCCCGACCACGTTTTGCTCTCCTGTCCCGGCTATCAACCTGTTTTTTCCCGTCCTCGACACCACAATCTCCCGCTCGGAAGATTCATATTCGATTCTGTGTGCGGCTTGCTTCCCGCGTCCAACGAGCAACGGATCTCGTGCGCTGCCTTTCCCCTCTATGTCATTAAACTTGTGAGTAAACGTTACACGATTGGGTCTACCCTTTTTGCTGGTCGTGATACTACGGGCCTGTGGCGCTGTGAGAGCTCACCCAGCATCCACTCTGAAGTAAAAAAATCCGCTTCCTCTTTCTAGTTCATGTGTAATCCTAACAACGTGTATAGTGTCGCTACCACGCTAAGAAGTTTGACGTTTTTATTGTTTAATATCTCGTACATCCATCTTAATTCCGGACTATAGAGCGCACCTGATTATAAGCCACCACATTTTAAGAGGAAAACCAATGTTTTTACTTACACAAGCCGCACCTGTATATAAGCCTCATGCGCCCACACAAACACAAAATTAACCCAAACCCGACTAAGTCCAGCGATTGAAACTGAATGTCCTTCATAAAAGTACACAGTCTAAAAATCACAGCCGGCAAAATGAACGGAAAATAATACCGGTACTTAAGGTTTGATGCAGACCTGCAGAGTCCGGGTCCCGTTGAAAGTAATCCAAGGAAAAAAGTGTATATTTCCAAAGGTAAGGGTGGGAAGAATATATATCCACTATTGCCTGCCGCGTCCACAAACACTCACCTTTACCGGTACCCATAATTTACTGTATGCACAAGCCAAGAAGTTGCAGTCTTCCTCGACGCATATATCTTACCTTTTGTACTCGAGCGCCGCTGGCGGCCGTTAGAAAAATTACATAAATTGGCCGCATCACTGAATAAGCCGCAGCGTTGAACATTTGGGAAAAAAGTAGCGGCTTATAGTCCGGAATTTAGGGTATTCAATTCCATTTTTTTTAAACATTTAGATTTTTTAACAGGACATAAGTAAACTTGAAAACATGTTTTTTTTCCCTGTTTTTCCACCCACCTACTTGATATCCTTCAAAGCCAGAACCCTACGATCTTTGAAAGCCACTTAAATGTAATTGCCCGACAGGGATGCGCCTTCTGGTGAACTTTTCTTGCTTTCTGGGTCTCAAAAAAAGCCAGCAGAAATTGTTGCCTCACCGGAAAACTCATAGAGTCAATGGGAATCAACAAATTACGGCTTTTTCGTTTCAATTTGGCTGTCAAAGGGATTTTTCTTTCTCGGTGGGACGTCAAAAGCAGATTTCAGGAGGCTACAAAAGGCCAAGCTAAGTAGAGGTGGTGACGGTACAGGGTATTTTCCCTTACTAAAACGGTCATGTATGACCTTAGGCCCATGGAGCACAGTGGAGGTTTTTGTTTCAGGTCCCGGGAGGGATTTGGATAGAGTGCTCTTTCATGCGGTTGAACAAACAAGCACGTTTGCCGTCTGGACAACGTCTGTCGGGCGTGCGCCTCACACAGTCGCGCATTGAATGCCGTCAAGAGTCGCATGTGAGCGCAATAAGGCCCGGCATCCGGTGCTTGACGTGCATGGTATGACGGAGACTAGCGCTTGTGTCCTTAAGTACATGGCTACTTTTTTAATAGAATTCCTCCCACTCAAGGTACGTCTGCATCAGTGTTGGAACTAATGCAATGACTATTGTCGGTACCAAGTACTGGAACATGTTATTAACTCATTATGTCTATCTATCTATCTACCTTGGTCATATCCCTCAAGATGGGTGACCGGCAGACAAAACATACAAAAACAAAGAAAATAAAGGGTAAAATAGCAAAAAAAAAAAACACACACAGACATAGTTGGACCATGGCCAACCCAAATGCCCAAACAACAAAACATGTTAGGCACCTCGGCACATAAGTTGGTCATGGTTTCGTCCCTCCAGATGAAACGGGACACAAGAAGGCGGCCTTGTCACTCGGGTCAGGGTGACACAACACACTCTTCTGTTCAACAGCTTACACTGGTTTACCCCTGCCGCATCATAGATGGGATTTAGAACGAGTCCAAAATCCCACTATCCTTTCACAACACCTCTCCACTCCTTCCTATCACCAACAAACACTCTAGCTTCCATTATATTTAGACCTCGTTCCTGCAGTGCACTCATAACACCATCCATCCACGTCAATTGCGGCCTTCCTCTTGGTCTCCTTCCATTTACTTCAGCTCTGTAGATCCTCTTCAACATTTGCTCCTCATCCATCCTCTAATGTGTTCAAACCAACCGAGTACTCTCTTATCCACAAGATTACTCAATTCCACTACTACTCCAGTTCTGTCTCTCACAATTTCATTTCTCAATCTATCCAATCTTGTCACTCCTAACATACTCCTCAAACACTTCATATCAAATACATTTAATTTCCTTCTCAAATCTGCATTCAGGCTCCAAGTCTCTGCACCATACTCATACTCTTGTTGCTCATCACTCTCCTCAGAGCACCCAAAACATTGCTTCCTTGATTCACTCTGTGCAATACCTTGCACTCCATTCCACCAACTTCAGCCACATCACAACCGAAGTACCTAAAGCTTTCAACTTCTTCCAGCACCTGTCAATGCAACCTTTTTTCTAACGCCATGCCCACTCCATCACATGAACACTTCATGACCTTACTCTTCCCTACATTCACACATAGATTACGTCTATCACATACCCTTTCAAACTCCATTACCAACCTTCTCAATGTTTCCTCAGAATGAGCCACAAGCGCTGTGTCATCTGCAGACAACAACTGACTTACCTGCCACACTGTTCCACTGTCCATCATCTTTACACCTCTGCCAAATACACTTGCATTCACCTCTCTCACCACGCCATCCATGTACACATTAAACAGGCGTGGTGACATCACACACCCCTGTCTCACACCGGTCAACACAGAGAACCACTCACTTGTCTCACTCCCTAGCATACCTTTCCCCTTAAAGATTCGCGCTGCGTCTCGACGTAGATTCAGTTTCATATTTGGAGCAAATCTCAGGCGCAAACCAGAACTACACTCACTTAAATGACAATGGGTCAGCAGTGCCTCAAGGTAGCGCACCTATCAGCGGTCAACAGTGCGCCAACATAGTGCACCAATCAGTGGTCGACAGTAAGACGTTTTAAGTCCCCGGTCCCGGGTATAGATCCCCAACAGAGAGCGTACCTAAGGCCGGGCTCCCAGGGACTAAAAACAGTTACTTTTTTATAATGGAAAACCAAAAAAGGCCGGACAAGGTGAGGAAGGCCAGGACTGTGTCGTAGAAAAGGGGTATATTAAACCACAATCCCCCGATCTAAAACCAACATGAACTTATGCATGAACTTTTCAAGAACTTTTCAGCCCCCGATGTTTCTGGTGAAGTCGTCACGGCGATCGCAGACGTGCATTAAACATTATCCATCTCTGATTCAATGATTAAGATTACCTAGACACTTTGTCATCTTTTCTTAGAATCGTAAAACTGTCTGTACTTATATCTTTGTTTTTTCTTACCACACCGCATATTGGTCACCAATACACCTCTATACCATGTCAGATGGTGGACAAAGGAAACAAATCAAGGCACTAAATGTGTGGAAAAAGATCTGTTCAATGACACTTCTGCCATCTAGTAATGATTTAGCATCCTGAAATAGCATCCAGATGCCTTATACTTAGTGATCAACTGTGCCAAAACCTTTAGAATCGCTTAAAAGAAACCACAAAATTACAGATTTTTAGATGGTACTACAAAGGAACAATGCTTCTGAAAACGTATTTATACATTATGGTACTGGATGTGTTGATACAATTTTTAAATTCAGTTGTTGTTCAAAGAACAAAGATCTGTTGTCAACTGTACGCAGACGAAAACTGCAGTGGTATGATGACGTCACAAGATCATAAGGACAGGCCGAGGTTATTCTCCAAGGCACAGTCCAAGGGGGCAGGAGGAGAGGAAGACCGACAAAGAAATGGGCTGACAACATCAAGGAATACACTGAAGCCAACTTTGCCGCTACCCAAAAACGGGTTAGGAACTGTCATCAGTGAAGAAAGCTCTTCAGAGTTGTGTCCTCAGGGTGCCCCAACAACCCTCAAAATACGTTGCTGAATTTCTCCTCATGGAGATATTCTCCCTACAGTACATGCCTCCATTTAAAGGAAACATACAACTGTAAAATAAAATACTGAAATCCGAGGGTGAGTTGCTCATAGTTGGTTGTCTTTCACCCATAGCGGATGGGTAGAACCCCATTGTAACTCATGGGGGCAAACATGAGAACTGAATATACAGTCTAAGAGTGCTAAATATTTTCATTTGCTGAATTATTTTTGCAAGACGCCATGCCTGCAAAAAAAAGGCCTAGGCCATTGCCTGGAAATGGAGAAGGGGATCTTGGAGTGGTTTGGACCCCAGAGACAAAATGGATATGGAGTGTCTCTGGTAATTGTTCGTTTGCAAGCTCTCCAGGTTGCACAGGCAAGAACATTGAAGGTTTCAGTGCTTCCACAGGTTGGTGTTCACGTTTTCTTCTGTTTCTTTTATAAGGTGGCTATCCTAAAGCAGTTCGAGGAGGTCGGTTACTATTTGCAACTTGATATAGAACTAGATGAAGTAACTAGTAACTGCAACTAATTAACTTTTCACACCACGCGTACGACACTGGTCGGCATCCACGGCAGCTGTCGAATTCCATCCTGCACAGGTGGCTGCTCAACCACGGGGAGATGTTAGCTGTCAGAAATTCAACCGTCTGACCTGCACAAATGATAGCCCGTCCACGGTGACAGATCTTAATTCGAAGTATGTCGCCCACCTTGGTCCTTGACAGGAGATAATCAGGATTGTCCTTGATGAGCTGACAATTACAATCAGGTGTATCGGAGCAGAGGAACCATTAAAATGTGGAGGACCATCACTCAGTTAGGTCTCATACCCTTTTGATATACAGTGAAGGAAATAAGTATTTGAACACCATGCTATTGGCTATTTTTCCCACTTAGAAATCATGGAGGGGTCTGAAATTTCCATCGTAGATGCATGTCCATGGTGAGAGAGATAAACTAAAAAGAAAAATCCAGAAATCACAATGCATGATTTTTTTATGATTTATTTGTGTGAGATGGCTGCAAATAAGTATTTGAACACCTGAGAACATTGATGGATTTTATACATTTGACTATAAAGGATTTTATGCGACTGAATACAAATTACATTTAAAGCAAAAGATATTCACTGAGGGCAGCACGGCGGCGCAGTGGTTAGCGCGTGTGTGGCACAGTTCTAAGGCCTCCTGTGTGGGTTCAAATCCAGCTACCGGACTTCCTGTGCGGAGTTTGTATGTTCTCCCCGTGCTTGCGTGGGTTTCTTCCGGGCACTCCGGTTTCCTCCCACATTCCAAAGACATGCATTTCAGGTGGATTGGCCGGTCCAAATTGTCCCTAGGTGTGAATGAGCGAGCAAGTTGCCTGTCCCTGTGTGCCCTGCGATTGGCTGGCGACCAGTTCAGGGTGTCCCCTGCCCACTGCCCGATGATTGCTGGGATGGGCTCCAGCACCCCCCGCGACCCTACTGAGGATAAGCGGTGCAGCTGATGAGATTAGCTGAGATATTCACTGACTGGGAAGTGGTGCGAGGTCAGGGCACCCTGGTGGAAAATGTTGTTTATAGGAACGGCGAGAACGGGACGTATTGCTGATAAGATAATCAGCACATCCAGACGCTGGTGACCCTGATGACGCAGAAACGCTCGGTGTTGTATCGAGTACCCCAGACATCGGGACTCTTCTACGAGATGGTGAAGCCCAGGGGGCTTCCTTGGCACGCCCATGGGAGGAGTCGGCACGCCATTATGTGGGGAGAAGATGGCCAATAGGAGAAAGCTAAAGGACTTTTACGATGAAGTTCACTTAGTTCTTTGGTTAGGGAAATTAAATCTGCCCCGTGTGAAAATGTTGGCTTCCTGTTCATCTTTTCCCTCAAGAAACGAGTGTGCATAAATTGTTAGGTGAATGTAGGTTGTGTTTTGTTAATGGAGTCAGATAACTCATTCGAACAAATTGGTAAACGGTACATTTTGATGATTAATTCCCAACAAAATGAATGTTAATATTTGGTACAGTAGCCTTTGGTTGCTATTACAGATGTCAAACGTTTCCTGTAGTCTTTCACCAGGTTTGCACACACTGCAGGAGGGATTTTGGCCCATTCCTCCACACAGATCTTCTCAGATCAGTCAGGTTTTTGGGCTTGAGAAACACAGAGTTTGACCTCCCACCAAAGATTTTCGATTGGATTCTGGTCCGGAGACTGGCTGGGCCATGCCAGACCCTTGATATGCTTCTTACGGAGCAAAATACCAGGGTGTTCAAAGACTAATTTTCTTTACTGTAAGTGTCTTGCATGTTAGGCTCTTTCACCAAAACAGCAACTACCATAATTTGGGTGTATAATTATCCCAAGATGATTTAGACCACTGACAAGTTGGCCGTTTTGGATGTAAATCTCTCAGAATTCAGTCTAATGAAAATAATTAGTTTTTATATTCCTAAATACAAAAACAATCTTTCTCACACACACACACATAAAACAACGTTTCAATAATCAGTCTAATTATATCTCTTGTACGTTTATCAATCTTATATTCTTTTATTGTGAAGTCGTGCTCATGTGTGTACTGTTTTCACTGACGTATAATAAACCACGCCCGCCGTTTGGGCTCCCTCTTTCCTTCTTTTCAAGCAACTTGGAGCCTCGTGAGTACCTTGCAGATGCTATCACGATGTAGTTTTTAACAATATATGTATTTTATCTGTGTAAATACAGCCACCAAAGAGTCTTAATAATAACTATCTTTGACAACCACAAAAATTGACACGCAGACCTTGATTTCTACAATGTAGCGTCATCAATTTGGTTGGCTTCTTTTGAATATTTCTTTTGGGGCTGAGGTTTTGGCTTGAATCCTAACCACTTATCCGTTTTTTTCTGTGGAAAATTATATGCAAATGTATGACCTTATAAGGCATATATAGGGCAGCACGGCGGCGCAGTGGTTAGCGCGTGTGCGGCACAGTTCTGAGGTTGTGCGTGGGTTCAAATCCAGCTTCCGGCCTTACTGTGCGGAGTTTGTATGTTCTCCCCGTGCTTGCGTGGGTTTCCTCCCACATTCCAAAAACATGCATTTCAGGTGAATTGGCCGGTCCAAATTGCCCCTAGGTGTGAATGAGCGAGTTTTCTGTACCTGTGTGCCCTGCGATTGGCTGGCAACCAGTTCAGGGTGTCCCCTGTCCACTGCCCGAAGATAGCTGGGATGGGCTCCAGCACCCTCACGACCCTACTGAGGATAAGCGGTGCAGCTAATGGATGGATGGATGGATGGATGGATGTATGACCTTATAAGGCTCGGGAAAATCCGGAAGGTTATTCGATGCAGGCTTCTCATTGGCTGCAGATTATGCGAATTGCCAAACGAACCGAAATTTCCAAAGCGAACGAAGATTTCGAAATCAGAGTAAACAAGTTAGCGTTCCACCCTGCTTAAAAAACAAAAACAAAAACCCGACCAGACGTTTAGTAAGTCTTACGCCCGACTTAAAAATGCACGCCCCGGGCGTCCGGGCAGACGTTATTTCAGACACTGATACTGCATCCTTTTTTGCATTCATGGTTAGATTGAGTGTGCATATGAAGTGATTTATTTAATAAGCAGTGTTCTGGTTTGCCCGCGTCCCTGCGTCCTACACGCATTATTTTTGCTGGGGACGCATCGTCTCAAATAAACGTGCGTCCCCGGGACGCAACTTTTTTGACACGAAATTGTCATAATCATTTTTTAAAAAAGATTTACCGTACTCCAAACTTTTCGTGAGGCAGATCCGCCATTGTTGTTTTGGTCTCACAGTTCGAGTTGTGTAGTGAAAGTCCGTTTCTTTTTAGAGAACCGGCTTTTTCGGCTCAACTCATTAAAGAGAGCCGGTTCTCAAACGGCTCACTTGCTTTGATGCGTTATATGATGAAGATTATGTTGTATAATGAAGTGAAGAAAAAAAAGAAGTATAAAAGGAGAAAATAAAAAATGACAGGTTTGTGGGGATCACTTTAAATCAGTATATTACCAACAATAATTTAATGCAGAAAATCAATTCATAATTTGAATAAGAAAATGTATTATTCTACTTCAGGGGTGTCAAACTAATTTTAACTCAGGGGCCACACGATAGAACAAACATTCTGTCGGGGGCCGGACTAGTAGATTAAAGAGAAAGAAAAAGAGAGATAAAGAAATAAGAGAAAGAGGGAGGGAAAAGAAGAGAGAGAGGGAGAGAGCGTGACAAACAAGAGATAAAAAGAGAAGTCGTGAGAGAGGGGGAAAGAAAGGGAGCGGAAAAAAGAAATCCAAAGTGAAATAGAATGACAGAAGAAGAGAAAAGAGAAATGAAAGCACGAATGGTAGGAAGAGAGAAAGAGAAAAGAGAGAAAAGGGAAAAAGGAAGTTAGAACAAAAGAAGTTAAAAAGATACAGAGAGAGAAAGAGACAAAGAGCAACAAAGGAAGAGAAAAAGAGAGACACAGAGAGTGAAAGAGAAAGAGACAGAGAGTGGGAGAAATGGCGTGGAAGAGAGAGAGAGAGAGAGAGAGAGAGAGAGAGAGAGAGAGAGAGAGAGAGAGAGAGAGAGAGAGAAATACAAGTACAGTGTCTTTGTGAGAGGCACCTGGCTTTGGCAACATCAAGTTGACATATTTCAACCTGCAGCTTGTTTTTCTCTTGCGCTTCTCCGAGTCTCTTCTCGCGGGCCGGATTCAATCCCTTAGCGGGCCTGATCTGGCCCGCGGGCCGCCTGTTTGACACCTGTGTTCTACTTAAATGTATTTGCATGTATTTTTCCCTTCTACAGTGAACTTCATTTTTGAACTTTTTTTTCTAATAAACCTCATTCATGTCGAGCAACTCAGTGTCTCACAACAAAATGTTCATTAACAATATATATGATATAAGGAAACACATGTAGAATATAACATGATAAACTACATAAATAAACATGTTTGAAAAAAAAGAGATGTTATTGGTATTTTGTAAGGGAAAATTGAGTGACTTGGCAGTTAAATTACTGGAGTCTGCCCAAAAAAATCAACCGCGGTTGTCAAACACGCTCTTAATCGTGTTTCCGTGCTAGTTCTGGGATTAGATCATCCTAGACATTCTACAATTCCACAAATCTCTCAAAGGTCTGTGCCAGAGTGTCTTTAGTGTGGAGCAGGGGTGTCAAATATGCGGCCCCGGGGGCCAGATCGGGCCCGCTAAGGGATTGAATCCGGCCCACGAGACAACGCTCAGAGAAGCGCAAGAGAAAAACGAGCTGCAGGTCTAAATGTGTCCACTTAATGTTGCCAAAGCCAGGTGGCTCTTACAAAGAAGGTCTCTCTCTCTCTCTCTCTGTCGATCTCTCTCTCTCTCTCTCTCTCTCTCTCTCTCTCTCTCTCTCTCTCTCTCTCTCTCTCTCTCTCTCTCTCTCTCTCTCTCTCTCTCTCTCTCTCTCTCTTTCTCTCTCATTCTTTTTCAACCTCTTTTTCTCTTCCTTTGTTGCTCTTTGTCTCTTTCTCTGTCTGTGTCTTTTAACCTCCTTTCACTCTAACCTTTTTTCCTTTTCTCTCTTTTCTCCTTTTCTCTTCATACCCTTCGTGCTTTCTTTTCTCTTTTCTCTCCTTCTGTCTTTCTATATCCCTTTGGATTTCTTTTTTCCTCTCCCTTAGCGGGCCAGATCGGGCCCGCTAAGGGATTGAATCCGGCCTGCGAGACAACATACAGAGAAGCGCAAGAGAAAAACAAGCTGGAGGTTGAAATATGTCAACTTGATGTTTCCAAAGCCAGGTGCATCTCACAAAGACACTGTACTTGTATTTCTCTCTCTCTCTCTCTCTCTCTCTCTCTCTCTCTCTCTCTCTCTCTCTCTCTCTCTCTCTCTCTCTCTCTCTCTCTCTCTCTCTCTCTCTCTCCTTCTTTTCCTCCTTTTTTCTCTCACTCTCTGTGTCTCTCTCTCTTTCACTTTCTGTGTCTCTTTCTCTTTGTCTCTTTCCCTCTCTGTGTCTTTTTACCTTCTTTTGCTCTCTCTTCCACTTTTCCTTTTCTCTCTTTTGCTCTCTCCTGCTTTCCCCTTCTCTCCTTCTCCCATTCTCTTTTTCTCTCCTTGTCTTTTCTCTCCTTCCCTCTTTCTCTCTTTCTATTTCTCTTTGGATATGAAATTTTCTCTTTCTTTCCCCCTCTCTCACTATTTGTCTTTATATATTTTTTGTTTCTGACATTCTCTCTCCCTCTCTCTTCTCTCTCTCTCTTTCTCCTTTTCTCTCTTTCATCGTCCCACCCTCTCTCTTGTTCTCTCCTTCGCTTCGTCTTATTTCTTTCTCTCTTTTTATTTCTCTTTAATCTACTAGTCCGGCCCTCGAGAGAATGTTTGTTGTACCGTGTGGCCCCCGAGGTAAAAGGAGTTTGACACCCCTGCTGCGGAGTATCAATGGTGGGGGGGATCTCTGCACGCCGACTGATGCTGAAGAAGGGCTGACCCGGTGGTCTGGAAGGAGGCCATCTTCGTCAGGGGTGCCGCCGTCACCCTGTGTAATCACCGATATCGCGATGAGAGTCATACGCCTTTGACAGCAAATGGTGCTTGTGAAATAGTGGATGTCACTGCCAGAGGGAGAGCTCGGGGTTGGGGGTAATGCTCCCCGTGAATGACTCCATCATCGGCATCCCCCTGAGGACCTGTGGGTTGCAGTTCATGGTTTTGCCCTCTAAGGATCAGTGCAACCTGGTCATCCTTGAATTACCACTAGGGTGCAGGGCGAAGACTAGGAACCTTCCCGTGGTGTCCTGCGATGATGGGCTCTCTCCCGGGGGAGCCTTACGAATCCAACTCAATCCACTCAGACTCGCTCTCTCTTTCTTTCTTGGTCCTCTCTCCTTCTTTGTCTCTCCTTTTCTCTCTTCCCCCTTTACACTCTTGTCTCTCATTTTCTCTATCCCTCTCTTTCCTACTCTCTCCTGATAGGGTGGTCGTTTTGGTTGTAACATTTCTCAGAATTCACTGTGTGAATATAACTTGTTTTTATATTCCTAAATATAAAAACAATCTTTCTCACACACACACACACACACACACACACACACACACACACACACACACACACACACACACCCACACACACACACACACACACACACACATGAAGTAACGTTTCAATAATCAGTCTAATTGCATCTCTTGTACGTTTATCAGTTTTGTACTCTTTTATTTTGAAGTTGTATTTCTGGTGTATATCTGTTTCCTGTGTGACTAAAGTTAACTAGACACACGGGGGCGCGCAGTGTGTGGCCAGGAGCCCAGCCAGGGCGAGTGGCGTTTGGGCCATCACCAATGCTAATACATTTTATTTACCTTAATGCTTGTTTTTATTTGTTTAATTCTGCCAACATAGAGTTCATATAAGTTTTAACTTTAACACTCCCCAGCTCTCTCACTCTCTGTTCCCCCTTCTTGCGTTTTACTCTGTCTGTCTTTCTCTCTTTCTATCTGTCCCTCTTTCTCTCTCTTCTACTCTCCTCTCTCTGTTCTTCTTAGGGCGGGCGACTTTGAGAGCAACCCTGGCCCCCAGTTCAAATGCCATAGGTGCTTTCGAACCATTCTCTGCGACCACACCCCAATCACCTGTACTACCTGCCCACGGGGCTTCCATAAATCATGCACCGGCTTGTCCGAACGTACTAAGGACTTTAGAGGCTTCGTCTGCTTGGTTTGCTTGGGTCACACCCCGTCAGGCCTGGCGGCACAGGACAGTCGCAGCCCCCTCTCCTTCGGAGAACTTTGTAGCCTCCCACGAGCGAGTCTGGCTACTATGGATTACCTTAGGCGCCTTGAGTGACTCAACGACGACGACGACCACTAGGGTGGCGCCTTCTCAATGTCACGATTACCAATTGGAATCACCTGTGCCCGATCATTTGACGCCAACCGTCGCAGGTTCTGATTGGCTCCCTGTCACGATTTGAACCCAGTCCTGTCAATCCCCTGTTGACAGTCCGTCAGCGAATCTCTGTTCTCGTTAGGAAAGCCTTTTTCAACCCTGACTCCCGCCTGTCCCGTTCTTGCTCCCGTTTGTCCCTGGCTACAACCTGTTTTGATCCCGACCACGTCTGCTCTCCCATCCCGACTTACGACCCGTTTTTGATCTCGACCACGCCTGCTCCCCCGTCCCGGCTTACGCCCCGTTTCCCACCCCAACCACGTTTTTGCTCTCCCAGTCCCGGCTACCGACCAGTTTATCCGTCCCTGACACCGCCATCGCTCGCTAAAGAAGATCCACTTCCGTGTTTGGATCACAATCCGAGTACGAGAGCGACTTTCTACCCGCGCCCATCGGATCGCGGGCGCTGCCCTTCCTCTTTCTTTCAAAAAAAATTTGGGAAATCGTTACGCGATTGGGTCTCCCCTGTGTGCTGGTCTTGACACTCAACATTTTTTACTTTCCTCATGCTGAAGTTTTTTTGAGTTTTCCTTGCCTGCATGTCTGTTTCAGATCAGGGGATGCTTTTTGTGGCTTGTGCAATCCCTTGAGACATTTTATGACTCAGGGCTATGCAAACAAATGTGAATTGACTTGATCAAGCAGGGCATTATCACCATCTACTGTTAAGGAGTGGAATCAACCCTTCATTGTTTTCTTCTTCTTGAATTATAATGCCAAGGCAAATTCCTGCAACCCACTGACCCATATGTTGGTCCCAACCCACTACTTGAGAAATACTAAACTCAGTGTTCTCGTTTGCCCGCCTTCCTAGGTCCTAGACACATCATTTTTGCTGGGGACGCAACCTTTTTGACACAAAATTTTCATTATTATTTTTTTTAACAAAGATTTACCGCACTCCAAACTTTTCGTCGGGCAGATCCGCCATTGTTGTTTTGGTCTCGCTGTTCGAGTTTTCGTCTGCACCCCGGTCTCGGCCAACGAGATCTCGTTGCTCCGAGATGACGTCATTGTTGTGGTGGTTGTCGTCGAGCGAAGGTTAAGTATGCCTCCAAAAAAACAGTTAGTATTAGGTGAAAATCTACACAAAATTTATGATTTCTTCAGTGTCAGTAATAAGTCGAAACATAATGCAGAAAGTGATAACAACGCCAATAATTCCGGCTTGAAAAAACTGCGGAGAAATTCTTCGGAAGAACGCGGAGGCAAGGAAAACACTTGTGTTGAAGCGAACGATTCGACGAAAGAAAATAAACAAAAGAACGTGCGCAAGGCAATCCGTGATTCATTTTATACACCGTTACCACGCACAATTCCGCAAGTGAGCACAATCATTGAATTGACTTCTTGAACAAGAGGTCAAACATTTACAACTGTTTCACAATGTTGGAAAAAAATGGCCGATGTAAAATACACATTTGCAAAGGTTTTAGTTTTGTAAACTGTGAGTCTTTTGGATATGCCTAACGTACCCTTGGAAAAATATGAAAAACGTTTACTTTTTCAGATTGTGATCAAATTTGACAGAGTACCAGGTCAGGTTTAAAGCTATCACTGGTTTCCCATCTAAGATACCCCTGCTACACTCATTTAACTGCAAAAACCTTCCATTTCTGTTTGTTCCAACACAGATAATTCAAATTTAGTCGCACTACTTTTTAGAGTGATACCTTTCAAAAGAGACTAAAACTGTCCATATTCTCCAAATGGTTCAATGACAGCCTTCATTTTACTCTGGGTACGTCTTGGATTGGGATATTAGGTGAATGCTACTCCGGACTAAATGGTCTTTTGCACGTGACCCTTCAGGTTTATAGCTAAAGGAATAATTTAAAAGTTTCCCGGAAGCACAATGAAACAAACAGGCGTCATATTGTGTTGTGGTGCCGTACTAAATATTTTTTAAAAAGTGAAGGTTTGTAAACAAACCTAAATTTCCAGCTTGATCAGGTGTCTGGATACCTCAAGCCTGGATGACAGGGAAAACTGATATCCAAATACATTTTTATGAGTTTGTAAAGCTGAGACATTGACAACTAATGTTATAGGACAGTCAAATAGTGTCAAGACCAGAACAGAGACAGGACCCACTTGCGTATGTTTCTCTCAGTTTTATTGGGAAGAAGGGAAAGGATTGCACAAACGATCCGGTGATCGCTGGTCGCGGGGAGCAGGTTGCCCTGAACACGTAAGCGGTGTTTCCGTGACGAGCGATGGCGGTGTTGGGAGCGGAAAAACAGGTCAGTAGCCAGGACAGGGGAGCAAAAACGTGGTCGAGATCAGAAAACGGGTCGAACCCGGGAAACAGAAGCTTGCCTAGCGTAAACTGAGGTTCTAAGACTGCCAGAGATATACAGGATATAAACTCTCTGTTGGCAGAATTATTCAGATTAAAACACTTATTGAGGTTTTAAATCTGCATCGTGGATATCCCAGCCCAGCCTGACCGGCCATGCTCGCTGGCCGCCCAGGCTAAAACTGGAAACATCCGGTCAGTAGGCGTGGTTTATTGACGTCTCACATAAACAGGAAATGAAGTCACACATGAGTGCGACTTCACGAGAAAAGGAAATAAAATTAAAAAACGTATTTACAAATAATGGAATTAGACTGATCTTTAAAACGTGACTGTGTGTGTGCGTATGTGTGATGATCGATTTTATATTTAGGAATATAAAAACAGGTTAATGGGCAGCACGGCGGCGCAGTGGTTAGCGCTTGTGCGGCACAGTTCATGTCATGGGAACCTCCTGCGTGGGTTCAAATCCAGCTCCAGACTTCCTGTGCGGAGTTTGTATGTTCTCCCCGTGCTTGCGTGGGTTTCCTCCGGGCACTCCGGTTTCCTCCCACATTCCAAAAACATGCATTTCAGGTGAATTGGCCGGTTCAAATTGTCCCTAGGTGCGAATGAGCGAGTGAGTTGTCTGTCCCCGTGTGCCCTGCGATTGGCTGGCAACCAGTTCAGGGTGTCCCCTGCCCACTGCCCGGAGATGGCTGGGATGGGCTCCAGCCTCCCCCCGCGACCCTAATGAGGATAAGCGGTACGGCTGATGAGATGAGATGAGAAACAGGTTAATTTCATAGCATGGAAGTCTGAGAAATACACAACCAAAAACAGCCAACTTTACAGAAGACGGACTGACAACAGGTGACAGGAAGACGGGGGTTTGAATAGTGACAGGGAGCCGAGACAGTTGGCGCCAAAGGAGCAGGCACAGGGGCCTCGCATCAGTAATCTTGACAATGAATGATTCAGTGGTCACGATATTAAGAAACAAAGGGATTTCAGTACACTGAATATAACATGAAACACAGTGAAAAGAAAATACAAGACCCATAATGCATAGTAACTGCCTTAAAGAAATAGTCTTAAATTCCTAGAATTTATGGCATCAGGAGGATATAGTCAATAAAACTGGCGAAGGAGCTACAAATGAGGGAATTTTTTGTTGTTATGAGGCCCACCGACTGTCTGGCTGAAGGCAGACATACGCTAAGGGTTGGGTAGGGTTACTTTAACTGGATTACTTTCAATTACTTTTGGATTACTCCAATACCTAATATGCTAATAAAAGACAAAATAAACTAAATATGAATACAATTACTAACTTTTGTGCAGGCTTGGGGAGTAACGGAATACATGGAACGGCAAAAATGATGTTAGCAAGCTGTTTGGATTTATTTTCATTTTGTTTCTGTCGCATTTGATGTTAGTTTTGCCGGAGATCAGAGAGATCAAAGCCAGGAGTGAAAGCTTACCACGTGTTGTGAGTCATCATTTTATTCATATTTAGTTTCTTTTGTCTTTAATTAAAGATTAATTACCGGTACTTGCGGCCTTGGTGCATTCTTGCCGCCTATAAGTGCTAAAGTAGCCTTTATGTTGCTATGTGGATTTTGGGCAACGTCGAACAGAAACCATAGTTCCCTGTAGAACTGGTAAATTTAGCACTGATATGTTTCTAGTCTTTCTCCATGATCTGCTCCCTTACAATAGTGGATGAGTTTGTGTGTCCTGTTGGGAATTAAATATCAAAATGCACCGTTCACCAAATTGTTCGAATTAGCTGTCCGACTCCATTTCTTGAGGGAAAAGATGAACAGGAAAGCTGACATTTCCACACGGGGGCAGATTTAATATCTTTAACAATTCAACTAAGTGTAATCCATCAAAAACGGCCAAATTAGTGTCGTTGGAGTCTCTGGGAAGCCCTCTTCTGAAGTCCGTTAGCTCTCTCCTATTGGCCATCTTCTCCCCGCACAATGGTGTGCTGACTCCTCCCATGGGCGTGCCAACAAAGCCCCCCTGGGCTTCACCATCAAGAGTGTCGCGATGTCTGGAATGCTCAAAACAACACAGAGCGTTTTTACGTCATCAGGACCTTGTTCTCAAAACAACGCCTGCCATCCTCCGTCAGGATGTGGTGATTGTCTTATCAGCAGTACATCCCGTTCTGTAAACAACATCTTCCACCACTCATGCCTGCCCTGAACTTTCACTGCTCATTGAATAAAGGCACAGTCAGTAATTAACTACAGCATTAAACTTAATAGATGTAACTTGTATTCAATCATACAAAATCCTTTATGGTCAAATGTATAAAATCCTTCAGTCCCAATAATCGTAGGAACTCACCCATGATGAACAGTTTCGAGGTGAGGGGCCAAACAAGACGCAGGTCAAAAGACCTCTTACAATGACACTAAGCGTTGGTCCATGATTTCCCTCGCCTGGACGTGGGTTACCGGGAACCCTCTGGGTAATGGCCAAAGGGGTTATTGGCGCACCGATCCCTGGCTATAGAAACTGTTTTTTGGGACACGGAATGTTACCTCTCTGGCGGGGAAGGAGCCTGTGTTGGTGTGTGAGGTTAAGCAGTTCCGACTAGATATAGTCAGACTCACCTCCCTACATAGCTTGAGCTCTGGTCTCAGTCCTCTTGAGAGGGGTTGGACTCTCTTCCACTCTGGAGTTGCCCATGGTGAGAGTTTCAGAGTCGGTGTGGGCATATAAATTGGGCCACGGCTCAGTGCCTGTATGTTGGGGTTCAACCCAATAGACAAGAGGGTAGCCTCCCTCTGCCATCGGGTGAGGGAACAGGTCCTGACTGTTGTTTGTGCTTATGCACCAAATAGCAGTACCCACCCTTCTTGGAGTCTTTGGAGAGAGTGCTTGAGAGCACGCCCCGAGTGGTGTATCATTGTACTCACGGGAGGTGTTCCGGGCATGTCACACCGGCAGGAGGCCCCAGGGATGATCCAGGACATGCTGGAGAGACTACGTCTCCAGGCTGGCCTGGGAACATCTAGATGCTAGATGGCAGCGTGTTGAACAACAAACTTGTACAACTGTACCCGTTCAACCATCCATCTATTCATCATCTTCACCGCTTATCCTCAGTAGGGTCACGGGGGTGCTGGAGTCCATTTCATCTGTCCTAGAGGGAGTGGGCACGGGGACACCCTGGACTGGTTGCCAGTCAGTCGCAGGGCACACAGAGACAAGTTACTTGCTCATTCACACCTAGAGACAATTTGGAACAGCCTATTAACCTGAAATGCATGTTTTTGGAAAAAGGAGGAAGCTGGAGTGCCCGGAGCAAACCCACACAAGCACGGGGAGAACATGCAAACTCCACACAGGAAGGTTTGATCCCATGAGCTCAGAACTACTCATCCGCCGTGCCACCTACATACCCGTTTTATATTGCCTCGGACTCTGATTGGCTCACTGTCCCTATTTGAACCCACTCCTATCCGTCCCCTGTTGTCAGTCCGTCTGCCAACCTCAGTTTACTCTAGGCAAGCTTTTCGACCCTGCTCCTGTCTGTTTCCCGGCTTCAACCCGTTTTTGATCTAGACCACGTCTACTCTCCTCTCCTGGCTTTCGACTCTTTGCTGATCCCGACCAGGTTTGTTGCTCTCCTGTCTCGGCTACTGACCCGTTTTGTGCGTCCTGTCTCCGTTCTGGTCCTTATAACCGCCCCAAAAAATCGATGATCCTTACAAATTGCAAAATTCACATTATTTCTAATGGGCATTGTATGTTATCTTTGTATATTTTCTTTTAGATTCTGTTCGCTCACAAACATTAGCTACAAGAATGGAGTACCCAACTCTTGAGGCTTCATCTAATCTGCATCTTCTCGTGGGCCACTTGATACGTATGAGCATCTGTTCCACTTCTGCTTTATTACGCTATTGAAGACCGAAACAGATGCAGCGTGCCAAATGTTAGGTTACTGATGGCAATCGCATGAAAATAGTCAGCTGTTTCCAAACAGTTGAACAAAAAATGAGGATTGCACCTGGAAAAGTCTCTCAATCAGACACCAAAGCCATTGCAACGCGGCAACACGATTCTAGGTCACCGAATTGATTGACAGGCTAGAGTTGTAAGTAAAAGGTGCTCCCTCGTTTCTACGTTTTTCTTTGTATTCCCTCGCTAACACAATTCCCCGGCAGTTTGCGTCTTCTGTGACATACTTTTGCTGGCGAGATTTAATCATCATCGCTTCGCCGCTTCTGATCGTCTTTTGGAATAACGGTTGCAGCTTCGAACACTTCTGACTTTCTATAGGTTGTGGTGGGAATTATATATTAAAATGTATAGTTTACCAAATTGTTCGAATTAGTTATTAACCAAACACTACATACATTCACCCAACAATGCGAGCTCGTTTTTGATGGAAAAGATGAACAAGAATTGCCGACATTTTCACACGAGGGCAGATTTAATTTCATTAACAATTTAACTTAGTGTACTTCACCGAAAATGGCAGAATTAGTCGAATTAGTGTCGTTGGAGTCTCTGGGAAGCCTTCTCTCTCAAGTTCTCTCGCTTCTCCTCTCGGCCCACGTCTTTCCGCAAGATAGAATAGAATAGAATATACCTTTATTGTCATTTTACAGTGAGGATAAGGAAAACAAAGAGATAAAGGAACAAAGATGTTTGTACTGTCCTTGTTGTATAGGCTTTGTTTTCTTCCGGAGGGGGGTATGAGGGGGTGAGGGACAGACAGAGCTGGGCGGATCCAACTAGATGTTTGATCTTACTGTACACACGGTCCAGTTTTTTTTCCCCTAATTGCTCAGTCCACGTATTGAATGGATTTTGGAAGTACAGTCCTTAAACATGCCTTATTAAAGTCGCCGGCGACGATGAAAGCTCCGTCAGGGTGCGTAAGCTGCTGGTGTGTCGGCTCCTACCATGGGCGTGCCAATGAAGCCCAACCAACGTGAGCTCCACCACCTCGCCGCGATGTCCGGAAAACTCAAAACAACAGACCGTTTCTCAAAACATTGCCTGCCGTCTTCCGTCATACGGGCCCCTCCCTGTCTGGATGCGCGGATTATCTTTTCAGCCTCACTTCCCGTTCCCGCCATTCCTGTAAACAATATTTTCCACTATGTTGCACTGACCTCGCACCACAGCCCCGCCAGTGAATATCCTTTGCACTAAATGTAATTTGTATTCGATCGTACAAACTCCTTTATAGTCAAATGAATAAAATGTATAAAATCCTTCAGTTGTCAGTTTTTTTAACCAAAGCCAAGATTATCAAAGTTTGGATTTTTGTACTAGGGCAGGAATCGGCAACCGAAAATAAAAGCCATGCTGGACTAAAAAAACAAAAATCTAATTTGTCTGGAGTCGCAAAAAGCCTTTGTTGGATTATCAAAAGAGTTCCCTGAGTATGTTGTCACCATAACTGTCAGGCCCAGAACGGAAACAGGACCCAATTGTGTTACGTTTCTCACAAGTTTTATTGAAGAGAAGAGGAAGGGCTGCCCCCACGATCCGGTGTTCGCTGGACGCGTGAAGGAAGTCGCTCTCGTACTCGGATTGTGATCCGAACATGGAAATGGATCTTCCGTAGCAAGCGATGGCGGTGTCAGGGACGGAAAAACTGGTCGATAGCTGTAAGACTTGTAAGAGCAAGGCGTGGTCGGGGTTGTAAACGAGTCCTAAGCCAAAACGGGAGAGTAGACGTAGTCGGGGAACAAAAAGAGGTCGTAAGCCGGGGCGGGAGAACAGACGTGGTCAGGAGCAAAACAGGTCGTAGCCGGAGACTGACGGGAGCAAAAACGGGACAGGTGGGAGTTATTGTCGATAAAGGCTTGCCTAGTGTTCACTGAGGTTAGCAGACGGACTGACACCAGGTGACACACAGGACTGGGTTCAAATATTGACAGGTAGCCATTCAGAACCCACGGCAGTTGGCGCCAAAAGAGCAGGCACAGCTGAGTCACACCAGTAATCATGACAACGTTTTTGCCTGTGTTTTGCTCCTGTTTTGTTCTTGCCCCGATCTGATTGATTTTGACCACTTCCTCGTTCCGATCAATCTACATCCGCGACCAACTATCCCCAGATCGAGTGTGCGCTCATTCCTCTTCTCCCCAATAAACAGTGAATAAAGTTACGCAAATAGGTTCTGCTTCCTGTTCCCTGTCCTGGTCCTGAGAAGACTGGTTAAAGAAGCATCGTATTTTGTCAAGTTTCACTCAGGGGCAAAAATTTGACTTAAAATCGGAAAGGAAATGGAAATCAATGGTCTGCCCCCCACAAAACATGATATTTATAGCGATAATTATTGACATTTTGTCATATAGTCCTGATCTGGATTCACGTACTTTTCTGTCACGGACCAGGAACGGAGACGGGACCCAATTGCGGTCGTTTTACTCAGCTTTATTTAAAAATGAAGAAGGGACTTGCATCCACGATTCGATGATCGTCGGAAGTGGCGCCTCCTTGTCGAGCGAAGTTGTTGAAAGCGAGAAGAACCGGTCGAGGGCCGGGGCGGAGGAGCAAAACATAAACGTGTCCAGTATAGAAGTCGGCAAAGGGAATCAGACAGAACGCAGGACAGATTAGAGTCGGATAAACAGGTCCAGAAAAGAGGTCGGCAACGGGAATCAGACAGAACTGTCAAGAACCGGGTCGGGAAACAGAAAGTAGGAACTCATTTGCGTAGACGTCCTCACACTTTAATTGAGAAAGAAAAGTTGTCCAAAACACAAGCGGACCAGACCAAAAACCAAAACGGGTCAAACACAGGCAAAACTACAAACTCGGCATTTCCAGAATTAAACAGAACTTGCAGGAATCTCTCAGAATGTTTTTCAACAACGATCTGGCAAAGCGCAGTTCAAAAGAGTACCGTATTTTCCGCACTATAAGGCGCACCTAAAAGCCTTTATTTTTTTCAAAAGCTGACCATGCGCCTTATAATACAGTGCGCCTTATATATGGATCAATATTAAATCGCAAAGTTTTCCAACTAACTTGCACCCGCCGACTAGATTTTCCCCGAACGCCAAGTAGTACGCGGTGTAGGCTGGGATTTATTTACCGGCGTTTCATTGGCTAACCAATGTGTCAATCATCATTTGAATCGATTGGCTTAAGTTATTCGGAGGTCAAGGGGCGGATCCTTTTTATCATTTACAGGCTGGCATTGGCTTAAACGGCAAAACAAAGCCTGCAATTGGCCGAAAAAGATGAATGTGTATAGCACGTGGCTGACGGGATAGAGAAAGCATTTTTTTCTATTCTGTATTTGTAAATATTTTATTCTCCTGGATTTACTACCCTCACGGATATGAGAGGACATTGGCTGCACATTATTATGAACACAACGACTTCGGTGAGCTACTCCGGGTTTTATATTGTCCCTGTATCTTGTTTCAGACTGAACTCGATGTTTCTGTGATGAGCGGTGCAGATAATGAATGGAATGGAGTGTCTATTTTTAAATTAAACTCAATTCCAAGTGTTTATTGTCATATGCACAGTAAAGTTGCGAGCGAAAAAGAAAATAGAAACTAAGGAATGGTTGGAATTTCTTGAATCCCAAGACTTTAACCTTCCGAATGATGGAACGATGCATTTGAGTGACATCGTACGGACACGTATTTGCGTCTTTGCAAGCTTGTAGCGCCTTATAATCCGGTGCGTCTTATGTATGTCAAAAATAGGACCAAAAACTATTTTTTCGGGGTGCGCCCTATAACCCGGTGCGCCTTATAGTGCGGAAAATACGGTACCCACAGGAGTACCGTATTTTCCGCACTATAAGGCGCACCGTGTTATAAGGCGCACCTTCAATGAATGATATATTTTTAAACTTTTTCCATACACAAGGCGCACCGCATTTTAACGCGCTAGAGTAGAGGCTGTAGTTACGTTGTGCAACCATTAGATGGAGCCGCGCTAAAGGGAATTTCAACAAAACAGTCAGATAGGTCAGTCAAACTTTATTAATAGATAACAAACAAGCTTTCCACAACTCCATTCACTCCCAAAATGAATAAACAGCTGTTTTATTATTTTCTCTGAGGTAAAGCATTTTCGTGACACATTTTTAACATCTTTGAACAACAGCAAGGCATAACATTTTACTTTTCCTCCATTTAGTCAACACGCAAAAAAACGTCTGATACTGTCATGGTAAATTAAACGTTAGTGCAATCGCAATATAGTGACACTCGTAATGTGCAAAAACAATAACAAGTGCAAAACAATAACCATAAAGCAATAACATAAGAACTGTAAAATGTAAAACGTAAACACACAAAAGAAAAACATAAAGCTCACTCTGTCAGCTCATCATCTACGAATCCCTCAAATTCTTCTTCTGCAGTGTCCGAATTGACCATCTCAGTGAATGGGCCATCCAACACGTCCGGCTCCGTCTCACCAGGGTCGTCATTAATCGAGTCAGTGTCGCTGTTGTTGTCTGGCAGTTCGGGGACAATTCCCGTCTTCCTGAAAGCTCGGACCACAGTTAGGACTGATATATCAGCCCAGGGATTTATGAGCCACTGACAGATGATGGCCTATGAAATGAAATGATCTGCAGTTATATAGCGCTTTTCAAGTCAAGACTTCCCAAAGCGCTTTACAGTGTGCTTCACATTTCCCAATAGCGGCCGTGCAGCCATGTAAGGCACTAACCTGCATATTGGGGGTATTAGGGGTTCAGTGTCTTACCCAAGGACACTTCGACATGTAACACGGAGGAGCCGGGATTCGAACTGCGATCTCTTGATCCCAAGACGAGCGCTCTACCTCCTGAGCCAATGCCGTATGTCATCCGCACATATAAAAGAGAATCGTTGTTTAATATTTCCCAGTATGCACAGCGCACTTCTTCTTCTACGCGAAAAATGTCGGTGGCTGCTTACCGTAAGTTGCGAGACCTGTCAATTCAATATTTATCCATATATAAGGCGCACAGGATTATAAGGCGCAGAGTCAGATTTAAAAAAAAAATCAACAGATTTCAGGTGCGCCTTATAGTGCGGAAAATACGGTAATCAGAAAATGCGAGTGGCAGCACGGCAGCGCAGTGGTTAGCGCATGTGCGGCACAGTTCATGTCATGGGAACCTCCTGTGTGGGTTCAAATCCAGCTCCAGACTTCCTGTGCGGAGTTTGTATGTTCTCCCCGTGCTTGCGTGGGTTTTCCTCCGGGCACTCCGGTTTCCTCCCACATTCCAAAAACATGCATTTAAGGTGAATTGGCCGGTCCAAATTGTCCCTAGGTGTGAATGAGCGAGCGAGTTGTCTGTCCCCGTGTGCCCTGCGATTGGCTGGCAACCAGTTCAGGGTGTCCCCTGCCCACTGCCCGATGATTGCTGGGATGGGCTCCAGCACCCCCGCGACCCTACTGAGGATAAGCGGTGCAGCTGATGAGATGAGATGAGAAAATGCGAGTCAGCCGGTGTCAAGGGGCGGTGCCAGCTGGGCGCCATGGCAACCGTTCAGAACCTGACAAGAACATAGGGCAGGATAGAGTCGGAGAGTCACAAAAGCTTGCCTAGCGGGTAGCATTGGTTCGCAGACGATCCGACGAGTGTTTTTAGGAAGGCGGGAGTTTAAAAAGACTCGAACGGGGCAGACTCAGGTGCCCCGCATCAGTAATCACGACACTTTTCAATGTCAACATGTTGCTCTGTCCTAAATCCAGGCTTCAAATGCTGGTTGAAGGAAGCCGATATGAAAAGGTCCTCTGCGTAATCCTCTGGTCCGTCACAGATTGCGATAGTGATTCCTACTTCAAGTCTCCCGCTGCTGCACTTTTCCCAGAGAGCAAGCTGGCGCTAGCATTCCTCGGCAGAATGCATAATGTATATCGCGTCTCTTTGTAACACAGCGGGGGTCTGCTGGGTTTTGGCTCTGTACACGCCCGGGGCAAATTTCTCTTTTGCGCTTTGCTAAAACACATGCTGTCCCCCCCCTTACTCTGGGCTTTTGTTGCAGGAGTTCATTTTGATATATTTTTTGTATGTTTCAAACCTAAAGGAGATACAGCGGAACCTCGGTTCTCGACCATAATCCGTTCCAGAACCCTGTTCGAAAACCGATTTGCTCGATCACCGAAATCGTTTTTCCCATTAAAAATAATGCGAATCGTTTTAATCCGTTCCAACACCCTGAATGTTTACCTCGAATGTTTAACGTAAACAAAGCTAACCCAGGCTAATCGTATGTTTGCGTTATCGTAATTTTCCGTACGAAAGATTACGCTAACATGAACGTATAAAAATAAAAAAATCAGGTCGTTTACGAGTCATTTAGCACCCGGGTCTCCACAACAAGTGGTGAGCGGTTCATTGGAAAGGGAGCTCCGTTCCAACATCCTGAAAGTTGGGCTCCGTTCCAACACCCTGAATGTTTACCTTGAATGTTTAACGTAAACATAAAGCTAACCCAGGCTAATCGTACATTCGCATTATCGTAATCTTCCGTATGAAAGATTACGCAAACCTGAACGTGCTAAAATAAAAAAAAAGGATAAAGAAAAGAATTATGAATAGGATTTTTTTACCTTTGTGGCGGTCAGCAGAAGGCGCTCGCACAACACCTTCATATTTCGCTATTAATTCTTTCTTAAATGCAATAGTTGTACGCACTACTTTTCTTTTTTCACCTGTAGCAACCTTTCTGCTTGCACTGACTTTCTTCGGAGGCATAATAAGGGGCTAAAACACCCGTACGCCGCTCAGCATCGCACCCTAGCGTACGCACTCACGCATTACCGACGTACGAACTCCGATTTTTTTGACCGAACAGCGAAGCAAGAATTTTTCGAAATTTTTGGTCGGACTCCGATTTGTTCGAACTGAGAGGCATTCGAAAACCGAGGTTCCACTGTATGTTATTCAAAAGAGTTAGCAGATAAAATTGATTTTATTTAAAAAGTAAAACACTCAAAATGTCACGATTGCTAATACAGTACCCAGTGTTCATGGTTAGCAAAACTATGCTTTAAATCGGGCGTGTCAAACTCATTTTAACCCGGGGGCCACGCGATAGAACAAACATTCTGTCGGGGGCTGGACTAGTAGATTAAAGGGAAAGAAATAAGATAAAGAGGGAGGGAATGGAGAAAGGGCGGGACAAAGAAAGAAAAAGAGAGAGAAGGAGGGGGAAAAGAAAGGGAGAGGAAGAAAGAAATCCAAAGAGAAATGGAAAGACAGAAGGAGAGAAAAGAGAAAATAAAGCGTGAAGGGTATGAAGAGAGAAAGAGAAAAGAGAGAATAGGAAAAAAGGAAGTTAGAGCAAAAGAGGTTAAAAGACACAGAGAGAGAAAGAGACAAAGAGCAACAAAGGAAGAGGAAAAGAGAGACACAGAGAGTGAGAGACAGAGACAAAGTGGGAGAAAAGGGGTGGAAAAGAAAGAAAGAGAGAGAGATAGAGAGAAAGAGAGAGAAAGAGAGAGATAGAGAGAGAGAGAGAGAGAGAGAGAGAGAGAGAGAGAGAGAGAAATATATACAAGTACAGTGTGTTCGAGGCACCTGGCTTTGGCAACATCAAGTTGACAAATTACCACCTGCAGCTTGTTTTTCTCTTGCGCTTCTCTGAGTGTTGTCTCGCGGGCCGGATATAGCCCGCGGGCCGCCTGTTTGGCACCTGTGGTTTAAGGTCTTTGTCTGAATTTTGGTACTACTCTTGCATGTCTATGCATTTGAATAATTTGATCTGGTTGTTAGCCCGCAGTTTCCCTTTCTGGGATATTCTTATGCCGCAAAGCATTGTGGGACTAATAGCACAGAGAGGAATGATTGTAGGAGTTTTTCATGTACAACCTTTTGTCACAGAACACCCTCCTAGTATAAAAGTGATTGTCAGCCATTTTGACTGACCATAAAATCTTGCTCTAACATATTCTGGAATATTCTGTTCCTGTTTTTATCAAAATCTTAGTGTAACTGCTCAACTCCTTGTTTTACCCAACTCACAACCTGGATGTTAATTGAGCCAAGGGAAGGGAAAAACAGTCATTCTTCACCAAGTAGTCACAATTTTTTTATTACATTTAACTTACTAGTATAGAAACTTAACTTGAGGACCTTGGAATTGTTTGGGAATGCTGCAATGCCAGTTGAGGTCATACCCAAAACAGAATTTATTGTCATGATTACCGATTTAAATCACCTTTGCCCCCTCATTTGATTGGCTCCTTCTCCCTATTTAAACCCAGTCCTGTCACTCTCCTGTTGTCAGTCCGTCTGCAAACCTCTGTTTATACAAGGCAAGCCTTTTTCAACCCTGAAACCCGCCTTTCCCGTTTTTGCTCCAGTCTGTCTCCGGCTACGACCTGATTTTTCCCCGACCACGTCTGCTCTCCCGTCCCAGCTTATGACCCATTTTTGATCCCGGCTAAGTCTACTCTCCCGTCCTGGCTTACGACTCGTTTCCGACAAGTTTTTCTGTCCCTGACACCGCCATCGCTCGCAATCTGAGAGCAAGAACGACTTGGCTCCCGCGTCCAGCTTTCAGTAAAAACTTGTGGTAAACGTTACGTGATTGGGTCCTGATTCCGTTCTGGTCCTGACTTTTATATCTAAATATGATAAAGAAAAAAGAAGAATAACTCCAACACATGTATCTCAATTAATCCCAAATCCAAGGTTGTAGCATTTTATTTCACCCCACTGTAGCACAATTTTTTAATAATGCATCGACTGAACAAATGTCAGTGGAATATTTTCTTATACATTCTTCCAAAAAAAACAAAGAAACAAAAGAGGGAAAGGCGTAGATGACCGTATGTGCCATCTGACCAGTGTTGGGAATTAAGTATGACAGTGTAAACATACAACTTACATACAATAAGCACGGGCCTTGCTTTTGAGAGAGCACCTTCTTCAAATTGAAAAGCAGGAAAAAAAACAACAATAACAAATTAATACAGTACTCACAAAGGTTCCACATTCGAACAATAGCATGCTTGTACTAAAGGAATACTTTCTTTCAAGTATAACACATCCGTCAAATTATAGTCTATATTTTGAAGGATATGTTTTGATCTTTCACTTTTTCTGAAATTGGATATTTTTACTATGTCGATTGAAGTTATATACTATTTTATCTTACGTAAGGTCAAATATACTTGTTCTAAAATATGACTCCAGTGTTTGAGGGCAAACTATGAGAGAAGGTTTGTCGTGAACCACCTTGAAATGTGACTTTCCTTCTATTCTGTGCAGATGGCGGTGATTTGTCACTTCCTAGGGGGGTTAGAATGTTTGTGTCATGCCTCATGATGACCTATCACCCCTCCTCTCATTCTTCAACCATGGGATATTTGCATCGACGACGGCGCGGACCAATCAGCCAGAGGCTTGGTCATTGGGCGTGAACAGTGGGCAACCCGGGAGCCCCCGCCGTCGCTCTCTCCTACACACGTTTGTAATTGGCAAGGAAGAAAAATGCGTTCAACTCTTTGATTCGGCTAAATAAATTAATATGTGGACTATACTCGGCTCAATAACTTTTGGGCATGCTCCAACTGTAAGGGTTTGGACAAGACACGTGAAGTGTCTTCGGAGTCAGAGTTCAGTTTAGGAAATATTAAAACCTTACACATAGGATAGAACAAATCTCTGCATTGACACTGATGAGCGAAATCAAGTCCTGCCACAAATTGAGGCCAGTTTTATTCTAACGCTCTCTTTATGTTTCAGTCAACAATTTTTCACATCATTGTTATTTTCCGTCACTCGCGCTATTCATTTTTTTTTCATAGTTCCAAAAGAAACTCTGTAGGGAGTGTGACCTGACGGCACACACCATTTAAAATCAATACAACAAGCTTCTACAGAGTCTGAAAGCAAAATGCCGGGATGATATTGGTAGGAGGAGTCTCCTGGGATGTGGAAGTTGATATATAGCATACAGTAATAGAAAATAACCAATAGACGATATTGTCATGTCCTGCATGGTTGTCATGGCGCCCAGCTGGCCCCGCCCCTTGACACCGGCTAAGACGCATTGGACTGATTGCTTGTGGAGTACTTAAACGTTGCCAGACCATTGCTTTACCTTGTTGAAGACCTGTTCATACCTGTTTGATCTGAGTAATGCCTAGTTTGTAATTTTGATTGCCTTTAAACCTGTTTTGTTTTGTCTTTGGTCCGTTTGAGTGTTGGACAACTTTTATTTCCTAATTAAAGTGACAGATCGTCTACGCATATGAGTTCCGACTTCCTGCTTCCTGGTCCGCTTCCTGACAGATATAAACACTTGGAACAAGGGTGATGGCCCTGTTATTTGTTGTTTTCCATGGTATACCCACTATACTACTGTGAAAATGTCCTTTTTTATTCAATTTAATCCAAGATGGGGTCCAAAAATCCACACCCACTAATTGAATAAGTGCCAAAAAACGGATGTCTTCTGCCACATGGGTCGGCCAAAAGCTAAGACAGCGCAAAAACACACAAACTAAAGACACCAGAAAAAACTAAACAACTAAAGCGAGCCCACGAGTGCCATTCACATTCCAATAGATGAGCAGTCAGGGTCGCTTGAGTGCGGTGGGTCATTTGGTGTTCCAGTGCCTGATCAAGACCTGAAACGCAGCAGCAAGACAGTGGTTAACCTCAATTCTGGGATGGGGACTCATTTGATAAAAACAGAAAACAATATAAATAGATATATAGATAGATAGGGATCTGATTGGCTCCCTGTCCCTATTTAAACCCAGTCCTGTCAATCCCCTGTTGTCAGTCCGTCTGCGAACTTCTGTCTAAACAAGGCAAGCCTTTTTTCAACACTGACTCCCGCCTGTCCTGTTTCTGCTCCCGTTGACCTGTTTTGATCCCGACCACGTCTGCTCTCCCGTCCTGACTAACGACCCATTTTTGATCCCGACAACGTCAACTCTCCTGTCCCGGCTTACGACTCGTTTCCGACCACGACCACGCTTTGCTCTCCCAGTCCCGGCTACTGACCAGTTTTTCCTTCCCTGACACCGCCATAGCTCGCTACGGAAGATCCATTTCCGTGTTCGGATCACAGCCTGAGCGCGAGAGCGACTTGCTTTCCGCCTCCAGCGAACACCGGATCGTGGCCGCAGCCCAGCCCTTCTACTTTCTTTCAATAAAACTTTACGTTACGCAATTGGGTCCTGTTTCCGTTCTGCTCCTGACATTTATAGTCCATACAAATGCAAGTCAAAGACTTTTGTGGTAAAAACAGACATTTTTCTGTAACATTAATGAGAATGACTGTAGATAGGATGAATACAGGGATGAGATCAATTTAAACGTGTCATGGTTGCCATGGGGCCCAATTGGCCACGCCCGTGCGGCCTCAGCTGTGGCTCATTGACAGATTGGCTTTCCGTCTGTTTAAGCTCAGCACTGTCACTCTTCCTTTGTCAGGGGCGGCAGTAGCTCACGAGGTAGAGCGATCGTTTTAGGATTAAGGGATCCCAGTTCGAATCCCGGCTTGTCCATGTTACATGTCGAAGTGTCCTTGGGTAAGACACTGAACCCCCAATACCCCCAATAAGCAGGTTAGCGCCTTACATGGCTGCACAGATCACGGCCGCTATTGGGAAATGTGGAGCACAATGTAAAGCGCTTTGGGAAGTCATTGACTTGAAAAGCGCTATATAAATGCAGATCATTTCATTTCATTTCATTTCATTGTCAGTCCGTCAACGAACCTCTGCCCCCGCAAGACGTGGGTTCTGACTCGGTCCTGTTTTCCTGTTGGTATTCCCTGTCCGGTATTGTTCCTGTTTATTTTATCCTGTTAAATATCAGTTTCCTGTTTTGATCCCTTCTATTATTGTCCTGTATATTATTCTCTCAAGTTTTCATTCCCGTCTAGTTTCTCCTGTTTATTTTCGATATCCTGATTCGTTATCTATCTTGTCTGTCCCGTCCTGTCGACTCCATCTGTCCGGTATCACCTCGGGCAATTGGAATCGATCTCGTCGGTCTCTTGCTTCCTGTCTTTCCACACCAGACTGGCTGCCTAACGTGCATGACTCCCCATTTCCCGCAAAATAAAGGCTTGAGTGAGAACGTCACGCTTTTGGGTCCTCTTCCTGTTCCGGATCTTGACAAAATGAACTTATTTCCATGAAGAAACCATCTTTCGTTTCCATATAATGAAGGTCACACTTCCCACATCTGCTTCATTTTCGGTACAAAGTCAACCATTACCTCGACTTTTCTTTCATCAAAGACGGGAAATGCTTTTGTGAGCGTATTTCTAAGTTTGCCACTTTACGCATCTTCTGTACTGCTAATTGAGCCGGAAAATGGTTCGCCACCCCGGTATCTTTTCTTCCAAGTAAGAAAAGAACGTGAAAAGTTTCAGAGCCCATTAATCTTAATTGAAGAATGAGAACATCATTTGTTAAATCATCAAATAGTTTGGCCGGGGAGGCCATTAAGTCCACTAATAAGTCGTAAGTAATTTGATACACTTTGATGCTCCTCATTGAGCTGCTGGAAAGGCTTATTATACAGTCAATTCTACGAGGACAAAACATTAGGTACACCTGGATGAGTTATTATATAGGTAATGACAAAGCAGAGTAATCCATTTACCGTATTTTCCGCACTATAAGGCGCACCTAAAAGCCTTTGTTTTTTTCAAAAGCTGACCATGCGCCTTATAATACAGTGCGCCTTATATGTGGATCAATATTAAGTCTTGCAACTAAGGCAAGCAGCCGCCGACGAGATTTTCCCCCGAAGGCGAAGTAGTCCGCGGTGTATGCTGGGATTTATATACCGGCGTTTTATTTCCTAACCAAGGTGTCAATCATCATTTGAATCAGTCACTATTGGCTAAAGTTATTCGGAGGTAAAGGGGGCGGATCCTTTTTATCATTTACAGGCTCGCATAGGCTAAAGGGGCGAAACAAAGCCTGCAATTGGCCGAAAAAGATGAATGTGAATCACACGTTGGGTTGCACTACGGCATAGAGAAAACATTTTTTACTAGTCTGTATTTGTAAATATTTTACTCTCCCTGATTTACTACACTCACGGTTGTAAAAGGACCATGGTTACGTATCATTATTGAACGTGATGGCTGCAAGAGAACTTAGGTGAGTTATGCGGCTTTATATTTTCCCGGTATCTTGTTTTAGAACCATCTTGATGTTTCTGTGATGAATCTATTTTTAAACTAAATTCAATTCAAAGTGTTTATTGTCATATGCAGAGTAAAGAACCCCGTTTCCCTGCACAATAAAATTCTTACTTTGCTGTCCACACAGTGGCCAGCAAAAAATAAAATGGAAACTAAGAAATGTTTGGCATTTGTTGAATCCCAAGACTTTAACCTTCCAATGATATTTGGAACGATGCATTTGAGTGATTGGTGACAACGTACTGACACTGTTTCCGTACGTGTCTGAGACACGTATTTGCTTCTTTGCGAGCTTTCGGAATGTTAAGGGGGTAATAAGTTGGACTGAACTATCTGACTGTTTTGTCGACGTTCCCATTGTAGCGCCTTATAATCCGGTGCGCCTTATGTATGGAAAATATACGACCAAAAACTATTTTTGGGGGGTGCGCCCTATAACACAATGCGCCTTATAGTGTGGAAAATACGGTAATGGTATTCCTTTTGACTTTGCTTTCTTTGGGTACTTGCTGTCATGATTGACAAAATGAAGACACCTTGGGCAATCGTTTGGCGTGCAGGAGCGCGCACTCTGATTGGCTGGCACTCTCTTAAGCTGTCAGCGCCCAGAGAAGAGTGTCAGACCGTACCTGTGTCTCACTGTGTGTTTCGCCAGATTACCAGTCCCAAAGACTTCTCCTGCTTGATTCCTGTCTGCCTTCTGTTTTTGATCTGTTCCTGCCCCACGTTTACGACCTGCTCTCCTGCCCTGGCCATCGACCTACCCGCTCAGCTGTACCGATTCTGCCTACCTGTCAGCGGCTGGTGACCGACAAACGCCGGCGTCCAAAACAAACTCTGACAACTCATTCCAATAAAGGTTCCTTTAAAACAAACGCAATTGGGTCCGAGATTCCGTCCTGGTTCACGATACTTGCATCAGTCCTGTTGTTTTTTCAGGGACAGATATTGCTATTTTTTTCGTCAAGATGAAAATTTAGGTCTCAAATATGACTTCTCAAATCAAACTACCATGTGTTTTCGAGTACAGTGCGTAATAGTTGTTATAATTCAGAAAAATTATATATTTTTCTAAATTTTGTCCATGTTACATTATTATTGGGAATATATCCAACCAAAACTAGTCTGCTTTTCTTTTTTTCTTCTTCTTTTCTTGCTTTGTTTTCGCTTTTCTCTTTTGCCCCTTTTTTATTAATTTTTTCTTCTTTTGTTTCTGTTCTTTAAGCTTTAAACTTATTTTTTTTCTTGCCTGTCAGGCCCAGAACGGAAACAGGACCCAATTGTGTTACGTTTCTCACAAGTTTTATTAAAGGAAACACGGAAGTGGATCCTCCGTAGCAAGCAATGGCGGTGTCAAGGACAGAAAAAACGGTCGATTGCTGGGAAAGGAGAGCAAAAACATGGTCGGGATCAGAAACGGGTCGTAAGCCAGGACGGGAAGGCGGATGTGGTTGGGATCAAAAATTGGTCGTAAGTCGGGACGGGAGAGCAGACGTGGTCAGGATCAAAAACAGGTTGTAGCCGGAGACAGACGGGAGCAAAAACGGGACAGGTGGGAGTCAGGGTCGAAAATAGGCTTGCCTAGTATACACTGATGTTCGCAGACGGACTGACAACATGGAACAGACAGGACTGGGTTCAAATAGTGACAGGGAGCCAATCAGAACCCACGGTTGTTGGCGCCAAATGAGCGGGCACAGCTGAGTCACATCAGTAATCATGACATTGCTCTCTATTTCAATAAAACTGAGTTTAACGAACGCTACTGGGACCCGTCTCCGTTTCTGGATCGTGACAATAGCACTGAAGCAATTTACGAACAACTTCAACTTACAAACTAAATACAAACTAACTACAAACTCTCGTTCGTAAGTAGGGCAGCGTCTGTAATTTGTTTTTTGCCCCCTTGTTCGTTTTCTACTTTGTTCCTGGTTTTGTTTATAAATACCAAGCTTATTTTAAGCGCCCCTGTCTCAGTTCTTGCCTCACCCTTCCAGAGAAACTTAACAACTTCACAAATTGTGATGTACCATTGACTTTGCCTTGCCTCTCTCGTGTATTTGCTAATTAAAAACGTATTAAAAACACATTTTTTTATGAGTCAGTGGATCTTTTAAAAGAAGGTTCATTATCTGAATTCTGATTCATTCGGACTTACTGCGCAAGCTGGCATTTGGTTGTCGTAACAAATCGTCCCGTGTAGTGGATGTTACACCTGACCACATTGTTGGTAAAATCTGATTCCATTACCAGAAATTTAGGGTTCACGGTGAGCTACAAGAAAAAAAAAACATGATTTGGTTTAAAGACAATACAAATCTATCTGAGTTCTTACTTAGCTTACCTTGAGTATATAGTTTCCTGGTTGGATATCTGTGATGTCGATCCATTGACAGTCGATGTCGGCGTTGTAAGTATCATAGCAACCTGGGCTCAAACCCTGGAATGACAAATACGTAAAAGTCATCAAAATAGACATTCCTGCCATATTTACTTCTTGTATTACTTTAAATAATGACTATTTTTCATGATTGCTGATTCAGGGTACCTGTGACTGCCCAATTGGCTGATTGGTTCAAAGACTCTTTTTAAACCCCCGGCTTCCAAGAGGAAGCTGTCAGACCGTTTGTGAACCTATGCTCCCAGCTAGGCAAGCTCATACCTTCCGACAATCTCCTGCTTTGTTTTCTCATGCCTGATTACCTGTTGCCGACCTGTTTCTGGACCTGTTTCTGCCCTGCTCTTCCGTCCTGACCATCGACCTGTTTTGCCCTGGTTCCTGCCGGATACTTGTTGCCGACCTTTTTTCTGGACTCGATTACCGCCCTTGCTCCCCTCTCTCGGCTACTGACCAGCTTTCCTGCCACCCACGACTATCCTCGCTCGACGCGGAAGTGCCACTCATCGGATCGTGGATGAAAGCACTGCTCTCTATTTCATTAAAAATGAGTTTAACGAACACTATTGGGTCCTGTCCCCGTCTCTGGCTGGGGACATTATTCAAAGATTGGAAAGAGGTAATGGGTAAAAAAAATCCGTCCAATCATGAACTAGGTATGCTAGGCTAATGCTAAGTGATGTTAAATACACTAAAAACTTGCAATTTTTTTCAGACAATCTTATTATCATTCTTAAGTCTTTATTACATGTTCATCCCGGAGTGAAACGGCTAATCTCATAAACAATGTTGACAAAGTTGTTATCAATGAAGACAATCGCCATTCTAATGTAACCCGAATTTTTGCTGTTGTCAAGTCGCCCAAGTTTCCTTTAATCCTCCAGGAACGATAACAAGCGAATGCAATTTGGTTTATTACTGTGGCAACCAGTTACGACAACACAAAAAGAAATGTCTCTGTTGCAATCTGGTACTACTCTCCACAGTATGGTTTCCCTGGCTTGGTCCTGGTCTGGCGCTCGTTTCTTGAGGGAAACATGAACAGGAAAGCGACAATTTCACACGGGGGCAGATTTATTTTCCTTAACAATTTAACTAAGTGTACTACATCGAAGACTGCTGAAGAAAAGACATTGGAGTCTCTGGGAAGCCTTTTTCTGAAGTCCTTTAGCTTTCTCCTATTGGACATCTTCTCCCCGCATAATGGTGTGTCGGCTCCTCCCATGGGCGTGCCAAGGAAGCCCAACGTGGCCTTCGCAATCTCATAGACGAGCGTTTTGATGTCTTGCTTCCTCAAAACAACACCGGGCCTTTCTGCGTCAACAGCATCTGGGTGTGCTGATGATCTTATCAGCTGTACGTCCCGTTCCTGTAAACAACCTCTTCCACCACTTATGCCTGCCCTGAACCTTCACTGCTCATTGAATAAAGGCACAGTCAGTAAATAACTATAGCATTAAACTCAATAAATGTAACTTGTATTCAATTGTATAAAATCCTTTATAGTCAAATGTATAAAATGAGACGGGTGGACATTTTAAAAGAAAAAAAAAAGAAAAAAGTCAGGAAGAGAGAAGCCTGGCTCACACCTTTCGGCTAGATCCATTCCTGATTTACGTTTTACCTGAGTGTGCGAAGTGCAAGCGTAGCGCTTCAGGTGTCCGAAGTCGCAAGTCGTGTCCTCCAGACAGAAGCTAGCTTTGTGTCCTTCGGCCACTTTGCGACCCGAGGAGACCTCCAACAGGTCGTAGTGGCTGAATTCGTCCATGCTGTGATAGTGCCTGAAGGGGAAAACAAAAACAAATATCAGTCGCTAAGGAAGGAGCCAAACAAACAGCATGTGAGCTTAAGTTCCAAAAAAACTCTGTGATGGTTTGCGTGAGCTCATGTGTTAGCATTAGCGTGACGTTAGCACATTAACGAGATCTTCCACAGCCAGAGGGAGATTAATTAACGGCAAATCAACACGTTACGTACCTGGTAAATGAAAATAATTGTGCATGAGGAAAGCTGTTAAATCCTGCAAGCTGCACGTGTCATTTATATAACTTGTTTGCGCATTTTGTCACGGCTTCGGCGGATAACTGAGAGCATAGTGGACCAAAAACAGATTCATCGTGTGTCTCCAACCCTTTTCAAGCTACGTTTTGTTTTTAATTAGTGAAAATGGCACTTAGTTTGATACGCATTTCCAAAATAACAACTTATCATGTTATTACTATGTCGTTACTACCGTAAATTCCGGACTATAGAGCGCACCTAAATATAAGCCGCACCCACCACATTTTAAGAGGATAACCGCTTTTGTACTTACACAAGTCGTATATAAGCAGCCTGCGCCCAAATTAAAACATGTAACACAATCACAAAAGTAACAAAAGTAAAGCGATTGTAACTGAATATAAAGTACACAGTCCAAAAATTACAGCCGGCAAAATGAACGGAAAATGATACCGGTGCTTAAGGTTTGATGCAGACCTGCAGAGTCCGGGTCCCGTTGAAAGTAATCCAAGGAAAAAAGGGTATATTTCCAAAGGTAAGGGTGGGAAAAATATATATCCACTATTGTCCGCTGCGTCCAAAAACACGTCTCACCTTTACTCCACTTCCCGTCAGCCCCTGCTGTTTTCGCCCCTTCTTTTTGATTTGCCCGTGGAAAACATATCAGAATAAGTCTCTAAAATAAATACATTACAAAAATATACAGTTGCAAATACATGTTATACATGGTTACACATATTTACAAAGAAAGACGGTACACCGAGAGAGTTTTCAAAGCTTTAATAATAATAATAATAATATAACTTTCATCCCAAACCGTGACTGTGACAGGTACCAACACGCTACTAGCAACATGCTCGCAAAACAGTAAATGGGTCTGTTAAAAAAATATACCTTACTTGTAAAAATCACGGTAAACCATCCTTATCTTCCTCCTTATAACTGACGCCATCAAAGTCGTCTTCCTCAGTATCGGAAAGAAACTCTGTCATATAGACGTCGTCCCACGCTCCCTTATTCCAAAACACGCTAGCAACACGCTGCAAAGTAAAGTTAGCTCTGTTTCCTTCTTTATCGTATTGCTCGATTGCTTTTAGCTTGAAAGCTGCGTCATGTGCATTTGTTTTTGCAATTTGCATGATGAGGGTAAGTTTACGCAAATTTAATTTGTGCACAAGCTAAGAAGTTGCAGTCTTCTTCGGCGCATATATTCCAGCGGTCTAAATCTTACCTTTTGTACCCGAGCGCCGCTGGTGGCCGTTAGAAAAATGACATAAATTGGCCGCATCACTGAATAAGCCGCAGGGTTGAACGTTTGGGAAAAAAGTAGCGGCTTATAGTCCGGAATTAACGGTAAATTAATCCCAGGTTAATTATTGAAAGTAGTGTTAAATAGACTCGATCAACCCCTTAAATAATTCAATTCCTAGCAAATCACAATGACCCAGCAGAACAGGTCCGCGGGCACCTCAGCTCTCCTTAGAAGGCACCCAAGTGCCCTCGGTTGTCATGATTACTGATTCGGGGCACTTGCGGTTGCCCCGTTGGCGCCAACAGCCAATGGACCTGATTGCCTGTTGAACTCTTTTTAAATGAAAGGAACCCATCAGACCGTCTGCAAACCTATGCTCTCTGCTAGGCAAGCTTTTGTACTCTCCGACACTATCCTGCCCTGTTTCCTGCCTGATACCTGTTGCCGACCTCTTTTTGGACCTGTTTCTGCTTTTGCTCCTCTGTCCCAGCTATCGATCTGTTTTTCTCGCTGCCAACGACTACCCTCGCTCGTCACGGAAGTGCCACTTCTGCGTTCCTGCTATCTGCTACCGGTGACTACAATCATCGTGGATGCAAGCACTGTTCTCGTTCTTATTAAAAACTGAGTAAAACAAACGCTATTGGGTCCTGTCTCCGTTCCTGGTCTGTGACAACGGTAGAGCCTGCCCGAGGCAAAAGCGAGCTAAGCGGCTTCTTGGGTCCCTGCGACCACTAGGTGGCCCTCAAGAGTGGTTAACTTTTTTGGTGCCAACATTGTCACTTTGTGAGAACACTCAAAAATACTTCTACAGAAATACAGAAAACAAAAATATTACACAAAAACTACAAAACTAAACATCAAATATAGTGCTTAAAAACAGGGACCTCATATACGATATTGCTTTCATTCTGAAAATAAAAAAATAGTATAGAATTACTACAAAAATACACTTCTACAG
This sequence comes from Urocampus carinirostris, assembly GCF_059441175.1. Classification (NCBI taxonomy): domain Eukaryota; kingdom Metazoa; phylum Chordata; class Actinopteri; order Syngnathiformes; family Syngnathidae; genus Urocampus; species Urocampus carinirostris. The sequence continues at coordinate 5,173,666 of NC_142352.1, read as the reverse complement.
TAATACTATATTACAAACTACTATTATAGAATCATATACTCCAAAATACTACTATGGGAATACTACAAAAACACTACTAAAACACTGCTTTGGAAATACAGCAATTATACTTCAACTGAAATACTAAAAAAATACCAATACGTAATACTATAGTATAAAAAACTACTAGAGAAATAATACTACAAAAATACTACTACAAAAGGTTTACAACAGAAATACTGCAAATAATGACTGTAGCGTTACTACAAAATTACCCTATGGAAATATCACAAACATACTACAAAATAAAACTACAGTAATACTGTACTACAAAAATACTACAGACATACAGCAGATATTGTCACAATCACCCGGATCGGGAACACATGTGTTTAGGATTTGGCGCCAACACCCAGGACAGCTGGATTACTTTCAATTACTTTCGGAATACTCCAATACCAAATATGCTAATAAAAGACAAAAGAAACTAAATATGAATAAAATTACTAAATTTTGTGCAGGCTTGGGGAGTAACGGAATACACGGAACGGCAAAAATTATGTTGGCAAGCTGTTTGGATTTATTTCTATTTTCTTTCTGTCGCATTTGATGTTAGTTTTGCCGGATAACAAAGAGATCAAAGCCAGGAGAGAAAGCTTTCCACGTGTTGTGAGTCATCATTTTATTCATCTCATTCTCATCTCATTAGCTGCACCGCTCATCCTCAGTAGGGTCGCGGGGGTGCTGGAGCCCATCCCAGCAATCATCGGGCAGTGGGCAGGGGACACCCTGAACTGGTTGCCAGCCAATCGCAGGGCACACGGGGACAGACAACTCAGTCGCTCATTCGCACCTAGGGACAATTTGGACCGGCCAATTTACCTGAAATGCATGTTTTTGGAATGTGGGAGGAAACCGGAGTGCCCGGAGGAAACCCACGCAAGCACGGGGAGAACATACAAATTCCGCTGGAGCTGGATTTGAACCCACGCAGGAGGTTCCCAAGACATGAACTGTGCCGCACATGCGCTAACCACTGCGCCGCTGTGCTACCCTCATTTTATTCATATTTAGTTTATTTTGTCTTTTATTAGCATATTTGGAATAGGAATAATCCAAAAGTAATTGAAAGTAATCCAGTTAAAGTAACCCTACCCAACCCTGACTATGATGTGCTTAAGTTCATTTAATGCGTAATAGTCTCTAATGAAACTTCCTTATAATGAAAAATCAAAGGGACTACATACATTCCACCAATGACGTTAAATTTTTCGCCCTAAACTTCTATCCAAAGGACATCATGGCATACACTACTTCAATAAACACGATGCATTATAAAACTGACATTTATTTCCAGTAGGTATAATTACAGTGAGCTCAGCGCTCAGGACTCTTAAAGTCACACCGACCGAGATTGTGCAAATATGACTTTATTATTATTACGCTGAATTTTGCAACAACATTTTTACGAGAACGGGCGTTAATAGACCCGAAGGACGACTTGTGGAAAGCGAATCCGAGGGGTTTTACCGACGGTCACCAATCGCCTGACTGTGCGCTACAAACACCTCCTTTGTCGTCAACACACGTAATATTTAAATAAATGTTTTTAATTTTTGAATTGCCATTCCTAAGTAAGGGCCTCAATAAACAAACATTTATAGCATGTTAGATGCTATAATACGCGTGTTTGTGTGTCAAAATTAGGAAAAAAATGCATGTGGAAAAAGTGCGTTGCCTAAATAGGGTGTAGAGTATTCAATGTTTGGTCTGAAATTCCATTTTACAATGTCAGAAAATGATCAAACAAGACTTGAGAGGTGAATACTGTGTTTTAAGTAGATCACATAGATAAGTTATCTGACTGATAGTGGTAGAATGTGAGATTGGGGAGGGGGACATTATCAAAAGTTGCCGAGACAACTCCACCACAGGGGGTCCGCCCCTCCCAAGAGACCAGAACCGAGAGCTGGTACACCTCTCACCTTGCAAGGGCAGTCTGAATTTGGCCAGCAACAAGAGAAGAGAGCATATCCTAGCAAGAAGAACTGGATCCAAATCCTGGCCGGTCCTGACCATGTCTCAGGTCAACAAGCAGCCAGAAAATCTTGGCAAGTCGAAAGCTAAGCTTGATCAAGCTATCGGCCAACCGGTGGGACAAAGCCAGCGACCTCAGAGAACTCTTAAGCCACCAGCAGTCAACCTCTCCTTCAACACCCTGCATCCTGTGGTTCTCGTCCCAACTGGCTCTCAAGTCTGCCTACCAAGACTGTTTTAAGTAGATCACATAGATATGTTATCTGACTGATAGTGGTAGAATGTGAGATTGGGGAGGGGGACATTATCAAAGGTTGCCGAGACAACTCCACCACAGGGGGTCCGCCCCTCCCAAGAGATCAGAACCGAGAGCTGGTACACGTCTGACCTCGCAAGGGCAGTCTGAATTTGGCCAGCAAGAAAAACTGGATCAAAATCCTGGCGGGTCCTGACCATGTCTCAGGTCAACAAGCAGCCAGAAAGTCTTGCCAAGTCGAAAGCTAAGCTTGATCAAGCTATCGGCCAACCGGTGGGACAAAGCCAGCGACCTCAGAGAACTCTTAAGCCACCAGCAGTCAACCTCTCATTCAACACCCTGCATCCTGTGGTTCTTGTCCCAACTGGCTCTCAAGTCTACCAACCGAGACTGGGCTGGCATCTTCATGGACACAGAACTTCACAGAACATCTCGTTGTTGCTAGGTATTTGTCACAAGCCAGAAACGGAGAGAGGACCCAATAGCATTCGTTTTACTCAGTTTTATTGATAAAGAGAGGGCAGTGCTTGCTTCCATGATCCGATGATCGTCAGACACGGGTAGCTGGTGGCAGGAACGCGGAAGTGGCACTTCCATGTCTAGTGAGGGTAGTCGTAGGCAGCGGGAAAACAGGTCGATGGCCGGGACGGAGGAGCAAGGGTAGTAACGAGTCCAGAAAAGAGGTCGGCAACAGGTATCAGGCAGGAAACAGGACAAAACAGGTCGATGGCCGGGACGGGAGAGTAAGCCAGGGTCCAAAAACAGGTCGGCAATAGGTATCAGGCAGGAGAAAACAGGGCAGTAGAATGTCGGATAGTGCAGAGCTTGCCTAGCTGAAAGCATAAGTTCGCAGACGGTCTGACCGCTTCCTCTTGGAAGTCGGGGGTTTAAAAAGAGTCAGCGAACCAATCAGCGATCAGGGCTGTTGGCGCCAACAGGTGCCCCGAATAGGTATTGGTATAGGTATTGGTATTGGTGTGACGTAAAATGGGGAACTCTATCAAAATACAATAACGTAATAATCAAGCCAATGTTGTCTATCCAAATGCTGTCAGTTTATGTTCTCAACTTCTAGTTTTCTTTTGTTTTATTTCCTTATTATTGTTTTTAGATCTATTCAAGCTTCTTCAGTAGATGATTAGTGAAAGAAAAGTACATAAATCCAAGAGTGAGTGTTTCTTGATTAAAGTATATTGATCTATCAAAAAATAATTATCCTAAAGTGTGTGTAGCCACCTTTCAGAATAACTAAACAAGGTTTTTCATCACTTTTCCTGACATAATAATCTAAAAATGTATGTCTTGCTCCAAAAAGGTTAGACGGGTTTTGAAAAAGAATAAACTTGACTCTACAATTGGTCTCATCTCATCAGCTGCACCGCTTATCCTCAGTAGGGTCACGGGGGTGCTGGAGCCCATCCCAGCAATCATCGGGCAGTGGGCAGGGGACACCCTGAACTGGTTGCCAGCCAATCGCTGGGCACACAGGGACAGACAACTCGCTCGCTCATTCACACCTAGGGACAATTTGGAGCGGCCAATCCACCTGAAATGCATGTCTTTGGAATGTGGGAGGAAACCGGAGTGCCCGGAGGAAACCCACGCAAGCACGGGGAGAACATACAAACTCCGCACAGCAAGTCCGGTAGCTGAATTTGAACCCACACAGGAGGTTCCCAAGACTTTAGAACTGTGCCTGCACAAGCGCTAACCACCGCGCCGCCGTGCTGCCCCGTCAAAAATGTATTTGTTGGAATAATTTATTTACCACCCATATTCGCTGCAGGGGGTCCCACCCTTCTTTCCGATTCCACATAAGCTCTGGGGAATGCCAGCTTTGAAGGATACAAAGCATATAGCTTCTAATCATAATATACAAAACATTCAAAGGCCTTATTGTTAGTCATGAGGCGCTTTTCAGCACCCTGTTACAGCTCGGGGCTGTTGCTCTGACTATGTTTTCTAAGCAGCGACCTCACACTCCACGTAGCGTAACCGGGATATGGAGACATACTGTACGTACTAGCAGCCGTGAACTCTAAATGTCACATAGCTGCAGGACACCAGACGTTCGGAGGACCAAAGATGGATTCTGACAAGACTCATTGAGAAGGTCCTGGACTCTCTCTACCATGAAAAATGAACAGTGATATGCATATAAAGTCTCATCTCAACTCATTAGCTGCACCGCTTATCCTTTATGGGGCGGCATTCGCTCAGGAGGTAGAGCGCTCGTCTTGGGATCAAGAGATCGCAGGTTTGAATCCCGGCTGCTCCGAGTTACATGTCAAAGTGTCCTTGGGTAAGACACTGAACCCCTAATGCCCCCAATAAGCCGGTTGGCACCTCGCTATTGGTGTGTGAGTGTGTGTGAATGGGTAAATGTGAAGCACATTCTAAAGCGCTTCGGGAAGTCTTCACTGACTTGAAAAGCGCTATATAATGGTTCGCGCCCCGGCTGAGTCATTCCTAAGACTTAAAAAGTGGTCGGCGGCGCCCTCTGTTGGCTGCGGCTGCATCGGCTCGCTACAACGGGTCAGGTGCAATCGACATTTCGTTCTGTGTACATTGTTACACAGAATGACAATACAAGGAAATTATTATTTATTTATTATTATATAAATGCAGATATTTTCATTTCATATGTATTTGAGAAATCATGTGAAGGCCAAATGGAGAGGACCAGAAATACTGGAATAATATCGTGTTCAGTTTGTTTGGAGGAATTTCAGACGCCTATTACTTATCTATCAGAGCCAGTCGACGTGTACAGTGATTGGATAGACGCCTGTGAATCGGCCAATCAGTAGCCCCGGAGAAGGTGGTGGAGCAAAAGTATTTTTTAAAAATATATATACTCTAGTATATAGCGCTTTTCAAGTCAATATTTTCCCAAAGCTCTTTACAATGTGCTCCACATTTCCCAAGAGCGGCCTTGCAGCCATGTGAGGCGCTAACCTGCTTATTGGGGTTATTAGGGGTTCAGTGTCTTACCCAAGGACACTTCGACATGTAACACGGACGAGCCGGGATTCAAACTGGGATCCTTTGATCCCAAGACGAGCGCTCTACCTCCTGAGCTACTGCCGCCCCAATATTTAGAGCGCAGGCGATGAGGAAAAGAGCAGCTCGCTGTTTTCCTTAGTGTCGCCATGTTAAAAAAAAAAAAAAAGCCGCACTGTCTGTTGTAGCAAAGATGTAGCAGCTTGTATTCCGTAATTTACGGTAATTCTATCTCTTATCAAAAAAAAAACTAATCTGCCAAATGCATTCCGTCTTTTCAGTTTTGATTCCGTCTGGCCGCTTTAAAAAAAAAATCCCGTTTCGACAAGACTCCCAACGAGGTGAGGCGTGTACAATTTCGTGAGAACACAAAGGCGGATTCCTAAATGCCGTGTCCAATAAAGACATATTACTGGCGTCCTTAGCTCCCTCCGCAGATATGTTTGACTTGGCTCACCGAGGCCTCCGCTGAAACAAATTGAATGTCACTCAGGAATTCCGTGTGAATTCGTTTAGGAGCGGGTTGTTAGGGAGGGTCCGTGCTATTACCCTCGTTTTTATGAAGGTATTTGGGCAAACCTCTACCCAAAAAAACTGGTCTAGAGGGTATTAGGGGTTCAGTGTCTTTCCCAAGGACACTTCGACATGTAACACGGTCGAGCCGGGATTCAAACTGGGATCCCTTGATCCCAAGACGAACGCTCTACCTCCTGAGGGTCCGTGCTAATCCCCTCGTTTTTATGAAGGTATTTGGGCAAACCTCTACCCAAAAAAACTGGTCTAGAGGGTATTAGGGGTTCAGTGTCTTTCCCAAGGACACTTCGACATGTAACACGGTCGAGCCGGGATTCAAACTGGGATCCCTTGATCCCAAGACGAGCGCTCTACCTCCTGAGGGTCCGTGCTATTACCCTCGTTTTTATGAAGGTATTTGGGCAAACCTCTACCCAAAAAAACTGGTCTAGAGGGTATTAGGGGTTCAGTGTCTTTCCCAAGGACACTTCGACATGTAACACGGTCGAGCCGGGATTCAAACTGGGATCCCTTGATCCCAAGACGAGCGCTCTACCTCCTGAGGGTCCGTGCTATTACCCTCGTTTTTATGAAGGTATTTGGGCAAACCTCTACCCAAAAAAACTGGTCTAGAGGGTATGGGCGCCACCAGGCTTTACTTGCCCTGGCCACACCAAAGGGAGTGGTACTCTTACAACCAGGGAAGGGAGAGTTACTTTATGGTAAATGGTAGCATTTATAGGGCTTTTCAAGTCACTGAAGACTGTCGGGATTTAGCTATCTTTAACTTTAAAAATTGTTAGGATTGAAATATTCTTTACTGCAAACGGCAAACGAATTTGCCTCTAGGTGTTGCTGATGCTCCTGAAGGATACTAGATTTTCCTACACTGATGAACATTCGAATTACATTATTACTTTGAGTTTTTTGAGTTCTGATATGAATTAATAATCCCAGTAAAATTGAATCAATGAACCAGGCTGATTGAAATACTACACACACAATTTATTAACACAGAGAATTAATGATAGAAATAAAGGAGGGCGTGGGGGTTGGCGCCAGAGATTATGGGAATTTTTGACCTCTGAAAGTTACTAGCACAAAAAAGAAAGTTTCCAGTTATGATGCTAGTCAATTTGTGGGGATTCCCTTGTGCAGAAAAACATTCATTCCCAAGAACAAGTAACCATGGTGTTGAATTTGAAACCATCCTCTTACTTGTTGTTGCAAAAGGAGATTTGGTCTCGCGCTTCGGTTGGTCGCAAGGTATGGCCCACGTGCTAAATTCAAGTTACAGTGGAACCTGGGTTTTCGAACGCCTCTCAGTTCGAACAAACCGGAGTTCGAACAAAATTTTCTAGAAATTCTTGCTTCGCTGTTCGGTCAAAAATTCGGAGTTCGAACGCCGGTAATGCGTGAGTGCGTACGCTAGGGTGCGATGCTGAGCGGCTTACGGGTGTAGATCGCCCCACCCCTCGTGACCAACTGTTATCACGTGCGCACTTGCCTCTTTTTGCTTTCGCTATATATATCGGTGAACAGAGTGTTTTAGCCCCTAACTATGCCTCCGAAGAAGGTCGGTGCAAGCAGGACAGGTGAAAAAAGAAAAGTTGTTCGTACAGCTATTGCCTTTCTTAAAGACATAATAGCTAAATATGAAAGAGGTGTGCGAGTTTTCCGATCTTGCTAGGGAATACAGCATGCGCCTTCTGCTGACCACCACAAAGGTAAGAAATCCTGTTCATAATTCTTTTCTTTATCTTTTTTTTTTACACGTTCGTGTTAGCGTAATCTTTCGTACGGAAGATTACGAAAACGCAAACGTACGATTAGCCTAGGTTAGCTTTATGATTCGAGGTAAACATTCAGGGTGTTGGAACTGAGCCCAAAATTCAGGGTGTTGGAACGGAGCCCCATTTCCAATGAAGCGCTAGCCACTTGTTGTAGAGACCCGGGTGCTAAATGACTTGTAAACGACCTGATTATTTTATTTTTACACGTTCATGTTAGCGTAATCTTTCGGACAGAAGATTACGATAACGCGAACATACGATTAGCCTGGGTTAGCTTCATGTTTACGTTAAACATTCATGGTAAATATTCAGGGTGTTGGAACGGATTAAAACGATTTACAGTATTTTTAATGGGAAAATTGATTTCGGTGATAGAACAAATCGGTTCTCGAACAGGGTTCTGGAACGGATTATGGTCGAGAACCGGGGTTCCACTGTACTTGGAAGTCAATTTTGGGCTGGGCTTATTTGCTCTGCAAGACCTTTCAAAGCAGTTTACACTGTGCTTCACACTTGCCCGTTCACACACTCATTCACTCACACCGATAGCGGTGACAGACATTCAAGGCGCCAAAAACCTAGTACAAAGAAATCCCACTGTATTCCACATCGAAGGTCTCGCCAGGGCTCTGCCCGAGAGTCTTTCCCCATGGAGGAATGCCATTAGTAGATTGCTGCTGTTATTTATTTATTTCTTTATTTGTCATTTGACACTGACACATGGCGGCGGCTCCCAAGAGGAAGCAAGCCAAAGCAATCATTCCACTGACTGACTTGACAAATCAATCTTTTTTTTTTAAGGAAGAGAAAAATAAACTTTTTTTTTTTTTTTTTTTCCTGTCAATCCGATGACATAGCGGCTGGAGTGCCACAGCAGGAATTTGGGTTAGTGGGGCACGCTCTTTGCTTAGAGAAGGAATCTCTTTCACAATCTTACTTCAAACTCTGTTGGCCTACATTTGTATTTAATAATCAATTTCATATCCAACATTATTTTCACACATATTTCTTCAAGCGACATGGCGGATTATTTAGCTCCTCCTACTTGTGAAATAAATAGTTGTTTTTTTTCCCATTGTTATTGTCACGTAGCGGAGCGGGAAACAGGAAAGGACCCATTCGCGTAGACGAACTCACAATTTATTGGAAGAAGAGGACCGGACCAGATCTGAGGCAGGAGGCAGGAAGGGAGAACTCATTCGCGTTAACGATCAGATACTTTTATCAAGGAAATAAAAGTCGTCCAACACTCAGGGACAAAACAAAACAAAAACAGGCTTACAGACAAACAGGAACTAAGACTAGGGATACTCACAAAACAGGCTTTTACTCAAAACGTGCCAACACAGGTTTCCTCCAAATCAAACAAAACAGGACAGAGCAAAACAGAACAGAAAATGAAATGAACCAGCAAACCCGCAATACCCACAACCCACCCTTAAGACGCCCACACGGAAATTAAACGATCTGCTCCAGCCGGTGCCCAGGGGGCGGGGCCAGCCGGTCGCCACGGCGACCATGCTTGACATGACAGGATCGATGGTCGCGGAGTGGATTAGAAATCCAAATAAAAGAAAAGTTGTCCAAAACGGATCAGACCAAAAACAAAACAGGATCAAACGTGGGCAGATTTACAGACTAGGTATTTCTCAGAATTAAACAGAACTCTACCAGAAGTCTCACCAAAGTTTAACAGGTATAACAAACGTTCCAGCAAAGCACAGTTAGAAGGAACGCGTTTAAGTACTCTAAGAAGCAATCAGTCAGATACGTCTCAGCCGGTGTTCATGGGCGGGGCCAACTGGTCGCCGAGGTAATCGCGCCAGAATCCGGTGCCACCCGGCTGGAACCAGCTGGGCGCCATGGCAACCGCGCAAGACATGACAGTTATTATTCTCCTAAAATTTAAAAGATTGTTGAAAGTGACACGGCGGTAGGGTGGTTAGCGTACAGCACCATGGTGCAGAGGTTCAGGGTTCAAGTCCAGCTACCACAGCTACCCCGTGTGGAGTATTCCAAAAACATGCATGTCTGGTTAATTGGCCGGTCCAAATTGTCCCTAGATGTCAATGAGCGAGCGAGTTGTCTGTCCCTGTGTGGCTTGTGACTATCTGGTAACCAGTTCAGGGTGTCCCCCGCCCACTGCCTGAAGATGGCTGGGATGGGCTCCAGCACCCCCAGGACCCTACTGAAGATAAGCGATGCAGATAATGGATGGATGGATATGGTGCCGTTAGTATTTTTATTTTTTTCCTCCACTATGGATGGATAATGTCCAAAGAATATGGCAGAACTATTTAAACTCTTTAAACATCCATCCATGACCTCAGAACTGTGTTGCAGAGGCGATAACCACTCAGCTACTGTGCCGTCAGGCACCGGAAGAGTTACCTGTACCGGTTATTTTCTAAACGTATCTGCTCCAAAATCAAGAGTCCATGTTCCAACAAAAGGTGCAGAAACGCATATAGAGAGACAATAAAACCACTTACTGATGGCAACTGTGCCACTCCCAAGTATGATGCGGCCTGTTGGGCATGAAGTCAGCACGGCCCTTGTTCTTCACCCTCTGTGGGAAGCGTAGCAACACCCTCACGTCATAGTCGGTGGTCTCCGGGGCATACGCCGAGCTGAAAGATGAACAGATAATATGTTTGTGTCTCATGACGATGAAAGCATCACGACAACGTCGGTGAATAATTCATGCCGAGGGTTACGTGCATGCCATCGTCGCCATGGTATACGCTCTTGTTACTCGTTCACAATAGCACGAAAAACAATGAGGTGTCATGATTACTGACAACAGCCACGGACCCTGAAAGGAAGCCATCAGACCGTCTGCGAACCTATGCTCTCAGCTAGGCAAGCTTTTGTACTCACCGACATTATCTTGCCCTGTTTTCCTGCCTGATACCTGTTGCCGACCTTTTTCTGGACCCGTATTCTGGAATAAAAGTAGAGACGTCTGGAGGGTGCGTGACTGAGAGGACGACTCCAACTATTTGCTTAACTGATAAGAATTTGGACTCCAACTATTTGCTTAATTGATAAGTTTGTCTCGGTCAGGGCAACTCGAATCGAGCGCCCGGCTAGAGGAAAACACGTCATCGCTGACCGAACACAGTACACATACACAGCTCTCTTGTTTATGTTTTGGGGCGGGGCCGATATACGTCCTGCTCTGAAACCTGTTGCTGCTTTTGCTCCTCCGTCCTGACCATCGACCTGTTTTGGCCTGTTTCCTGCCTGATACCTGTTGCTGACCTTTTTCTGGACCCGTATTGTATAATTAAAGTAGAGACATCTGGAGGGAGCGTGACTGACAGGACTTTGTCCAGGTCAGGGTGACTCCAACTATTTGCTTAACTGCTTGTCTGGGTCAGGGCAACTCGAATCGAGCGCCAGGCTAGAGAAAAACAACACGTCATCGCTGACCGAACACAGTATAAAGGCCACTGTCGCCCTGTCGCCAGGACAACTGTGGAACACGACTGAATGTTTGGATGAAATAAACAACGTGTCCCCGCTCATTTCTGCTCTCTTGTGTATGTTTTGGGGCGGGGCCGATATACGTCCTGCTCTGAAACCTGTTTCTGCCTTTGCTCCTCCGTCCCAACCATCGACCTGTTTTGCCCTGTTTCCTTCCTGATACCTGTTGCCGACCTCTTTTCTGGACACGTTTCTGCTTTTGCTCCCCCGTCCCGGCCATTGACCTGTTTTCTCGCTGTCAACGACTACCCGGACGTGCCACTGCTACCCGTGATCGACGATCATCGGATCGTGGATGCAAGCACTGCTCTCTTACTTAATAAAAACTGAGTAAAAGGAACGCTATTGGGTCCTGTCTCCGTTCCTGGCTTGTCGACCGCGGGAGATCCCGGCCGTTCATCTCGTGTAGCCTTTTTCGTTTGGAGGGCGCGGAAAATTACCGCTTCCCATCTGCCGGCGATTGCCGCAAACTCCGACAGGATATGAAAAGGCTTTGAGGGAGGGCCGGGTGATTTTGGCTGTTGTCCTCTTGATGGTTGTCCTCGGAGCAGGACTGGCGAAAAGGCGGAGGCGCTAGGGGTTCACGCATGCCTTTGACTTAAGAGGTCAGAAAAATGGCCAAGGAGGACCACCCTAGGGTTCCCAGAATGAAACATACAGACGCTCCCTACTTACGAACATTCGACCTACGCAAACGATAGATGCGATCATTTTTTTCGGAATGTCGAAAAATAACCGGACATTGCTGTTAGTTAGATTTTGTATTGTGTGCAGGACATTACAGTAGTGCTTCTTTCCACCACTATCGGTGTGTAGCACTGTGAGAACTCACGCAGCATCCACCTCGAAGAAGAAATCGAGCTTCTACTTCCTGGTTCCTGGTACTGCTTTGCTAGCGCGCTAAGAACTTTGACGATTTCATTGTTTAATATCTCTTGCATCCATTTAATACGGTTGATTTAAAGTTCAAAGAAGAAGCGAGCCATTTCCTTTGAAACGGAAGTGGAATAAGAAAGCTTGATGTGGTGGAGAAAATGGTCGGAACGCTTTTTTTTGGCACTTTTGACCACGAAGGAGGACCTCTTGAGGCCCATCTCTCAAAAGTAAGTTAAACCTCATTTATTTTATCTTTATAGAGCATATTATTTTACACAAGCTGCCAATGTCCTGTAGACTGGGAATAGAGGAGCTGATGATGTTTCAGGCTGTGTTGATTACTCTCCGAATGTTTTTTCTTGTCTGCTGCAGTGTTATAATCTAATTTAATTTCATCTCATCTCATCTCATCTCATTTCATATCATACAGTCTGAAAATTATGACATATAGGGACTATTAGTGAACTGAAAGATGCTTTAGATAAAATATATTATTATTTTTAATAAATCCACATGTTTTTATCCATATTACATGACAGCCATTTTGTTACTTGCCTTCTGCTAGAATTGACCCTAAAACTGCCCAGGCATAACTAATGACCAATCACAATAACTTTTTTTAAATTGAGCTTGTCAGGACCAGAAGGGAAACAGGACCCAATTGCGTTACATTTCTCACAAGATTTATTAAAGGAAAGAGGAAGGGCTGCGCCCACGATCCGGTGTTCGCCAGGCATGGGAAACAAGTCGCTTTCGTACTCGGATTATGATCGGGATACGGAAGTGGCTCTTCCGTAGCGAGCGACAGAAAAACAGTTCGATAGCCGGGACAGGAGAGCAAAAGCGTGGTCGGGGTCAGAAACGGGTCTTACTCCGAAAAGGGAGACCAGACGTTGTCAGGGTCAACGGACCGTAGCCGGATACAGACGGGAGCGAAAACGTGACAGGTGGGAGTCAGGGTCGAAAAATGCTTGCCTAGTATACACTGAGGTTTGCAGGCGGACTGGCAAAAGGGGACAGACAGGACTGGGTTCAAATACTGATAGGGATCCAATCAGAACCCGCGGCAGTTGAGCGGGCACGTCTGAGTCACATCAGTAATCATGACAGAGCTAAAATTGGTTAGGTGCTGGACCTACTGAAAATTACATCAAATCTAATTAAAATATTTAATAATAATTGCAATATTAATGATAAACAATCAAGAGAGTAACAATATTATTTATAACAACATTAATGGTAATAAGCATGTTGGTATTATCATTTTGATCTGTTATATTAGTTTTACTCGTAGTACCAGTTGCATACTTTTGTATCACATTTAACATCGTGTTATGAATATTTTATCAAGAATTTTAGCATCCTAAAAACATTTCATATGAATAACCATATTCTGAAGCCATTTTCCATCGTGACTTCAGCTTCAAGAGTTGTTTGGATTTGCTGTTGAAAAAGGTCAATTAAAAGACGTTCCATTAACATTATTATCATTTTGAATCCGATGTTTTGACTTTGCTGCCTTGCTAAAGGTCGCATGTCTATTAAAAGTAAATGTCAGGACGCCAGGCTGGTGCACCAGTCTTAATAGGACTACCAACAGAAATGTACTAAAACGTGCATATTTTCTGATTTCTGGAGTTTTCTTTTGTAAATTAACAAATAATTCTTAGTGTTGGATCACAAAGCATGCAATGCCCACCTGTGCAACAGATGGGGGGGGGCGTACTCACATCGACAGCAAGTTAAGACAGATTATTACAAATGGGATGTGGAAAGTCATTGAAGAAAAAGCATGGACCTAACCAGCCGGTTTTCAAAGATTATAGCAAATTAAAACTCTCCTTTCCTTCATAAAAGGCAGGAAATATCATGAACCGGAACATGGTCAGGACCCAAATGCGTGACGTTTCTCACACAAGCCTTTTATTTGACGGGAAATGGGGCAGTCATGCACGGTAGGCAGCAGTCTGGCGTGGAATGATAGGAAGCCAGAGGCCGACGAGATCGATACCGATTGCCCGAGCAGATATCGGACTGGATGTGGTCGATACAAGACAGGAAAGACAGGATATCAAAAATAAACAGGACAAACTAGACGGGAGCAAAACTGGAAACCGATATTAAACAACGGGACGGACAGGATTGATATCAAAACAGGATATCCAAAATAAACAGAACAAACTTGACGGGAACGAAACTGGAAACCGATATTAAACAGGACAAAATAAGCGGAACGATACCGGACAGGAAATACCAACAGGAAACAGGACCGAGTCAAAACTCACGTCTTGCGGGGCAGAGCTTCGTTGACGGACAGACAAAGGAAGAGTGAGAGTACTGAGCCCAAATAGTCAAAAAAAAGCCAGAGAATGAATCTGTCAATAAGCCGCACGGGTAGGGCCAATTGGGCGCCATGGCAACCGTGGCAGGATAGGCTCTTAATATGATGAAATGGACATGGCGTTGGAGACCTCATCTTTAAATGAAATTAACCAGCCAATCACCTCTGGAAGAAATTACCACTGAAACCAGTATGGGAGAAAATAAATCCGATTGTGATCATGAATTTTACCTGGATAGGCATTTTTCCTCAGCAGCACAGCGCAGTGAGTACATGCGAGCTCTCTGGATGTACGTGGAAGCCTGGACGTAGTTGGCATCTGGAACTAGGTCAGGCAAACCTGATGATTGAGCGGGGGGGGTGGGGTGGGGGTGGGGGGGTTGGGGGGGGGGGGGGTGCGGAAGAAACGACAACAATCAATCATTACAATGTCATGTTTCAAAACATTGTGTAACTATAAATACAAGCATGGAAGTGACTGCACATGACATCATCAATTTTCTCATTCACACCAACAAGTTGGTTTTGGCGAGGTGACACCAACAGGGAACATAATCAAGCTTTTTTGGATTAAAAAATAAAAGTTAAAAAAAAAGGCACCTTGTTTCAATGCAAAATATGGCCCGCCTGAGGGAAGGTTTTGGGTGGAGTGCAACCAAAAAGCACAAGGAAGAATACAAACTAGAAGGAAATGACCAAAGTGACCAAAACGCACCGTTAAATTTCTCATTGACAGTGTCTGAAACTCATGAGAAAAAATTAGCAGACACCAGGGCACACAACTCTGAAAAGTTGACTGCCCACTCATAAAGTTGCTTGCCCCATTTTTCACAACTTGAAACACAATAAGACAACTCATCGCAAAAAAAAAAACATTGTTGCAAAGTATTCAGGATTGATAATCAGAATATATAACAGAACAACACTTTAAAATGAAGTTTATTATAAATCTACTTATAACATTCATTGCATATATATATGATATATATGAATCTTTATTCGAGGAATGTTTGCGTTGCGTCGTCTGCTACAAGCTACATGAACCACACCACTTAAAAGGCATAAATTCAACAAGCGTACTAACCAGTCAATCATAGCTGTGCCACCTTTTTTCAAGCATTCAGCAGTACAGCCATCCAACCCAGGTTCCTTCCCCCCTTTCATTTATTTCACTGCCTCTTGCACCTCCCATGTTTCCACAGGCTTCACATTTAAATCACCCAACATGGGCATTCTCCCCATACCACCGATCACCTCGACTCTCACTTCTCTCCCATCCTCCACATATAGCAACTCCTCAAAATACTCTGCTCATGTCGTCCTGACTGCACTACCGCTAACCAGCAATCTACCATCCTTATATTATACTTTCTCTTCCTTTCCCGACTCGCTCTTTCTTACTCTTTTCACTTCTTTACAGAACACTTTTCTCCTTTCCTCAAAGTTCACTCCTATCTTTCGACACCAGTGTGTGTGTGAAGTGTGAAGCACTTTGTAAAGCACTTTGGGAGTTCTTCATTGACTTGAAAAGCGCTATATAAATGCAGACCATTTACCATTTGCCATTTCCTTTTCACTGCTTCGACTACCGCTTTTACCAAACTTTTTCTTCACTTTATACCTTTCATATGCATCACCACTCTTACCTTGCAGCCACTCCTCAAAGGCACGTCTCCTCTCTGTCACAGCCTCTGAGACCTCATCATTCCACCATTAACTTCATTTCCTAATACATAGACCAAACGTCACTGATAAGAACCCTAAAACTGTCATGTCCTGCACAGTTGTCATGGCGCCCAGCTGGCCCCGCCCCTTGACACTGGCTGAGACGCATTGGACTGATTGCTTGTGGAGTACTTAAACGTTGCCAGACCACTGCTTTACCTTGTTGAAGACCTGTTCATGCCTGTTTGATCTGAGTAATGCCTAATTTGTAATTTTGATTGCCATTAAACCTGTTTTTTTTTTTTTTTGGTCCGTTTGTGTGTCGGACAACTTTTCTTTCCTAATTAAAGTGACAGATCATCTACGCATATGAGTTCCGACTTCCTGCTTTCTGGTCCGCTTCGTGACAAAAACGTCTAAAACCCTAAAATATTATCTAAAATTTGCTTTTCACGTTCATAAATGTTTCACATCCATGACATTCACTCTTGAAAAAAGGTATTCAAATTCCGACACTTTCCATCGGAAAATTGTTTCGTAATCCTCCCCAATTGCAAGTCAGCCGTCTTGGAGGTTCAGGTGAAGAAATCAAAGTCCACCGTGACAAGCTATCTGACACGGATCATCTTTCCGCAATCAGGGCCTATCCTATATTTATCATTAATTTTTAATTCCCATCCATTTCTGAAAGCGCTGATAGAGGACACGAGGGGGCAACTGCAAGGGGGTCAGCAGTTCGCGGACGGGTCACGAAGAAAACAGCCCTAGGCGGCTAATTATGGAACATTCCAGATGATTATTACGCTATTCTAATGAAACTCTTGGTAGGCCTTTCCAGACCAGGGGTGAGTGTCGAGTGACTCAGCCAAATGTCGCATTTTGTAAAAGTGTTTTGTAAATATCTGGCCACAGAATATGTTATGTTGCCTCGGCTAATGTGACATAATCTTTCCTGACGCTCGTTTTTAATACCGTACCTGTCAAGCTCCAGGGCTCCATGCCCTTACAAAATGATGTATTTTCCCTTAAAAAATACAAAATAATCTTACACCATATTTTTTTTTCAAATGTGTTTATTTATGTAGTTTAACATGTTATATTGCACATGTTTTTAGTTATATCATATATATTATTATTTAACATTCGGTTGTGAGATACTGAGTTGCTCGACATGAATGAGGTTCTCATCTCATCTCATCAGCTACACCGCTTATCCTCAGTAGGGTCGCGGGGGTGCTGGAGCCCATCCCAGCAATCATCGGGCAGTGGGCAGGGGACACCCTGAACCGGTTGCCAGCCAATCGCAGGGCACACGGGGACAGACAACTCACTCGCTCATTCACACCTAGGGACAATTTGGACCGGCCAATTCACCTGAAATGCATGTTTTTGGAATGTGGGAGGAAACCGGAGTGCCCGGAGGAAACCCACGCAAGCACGGGGAGAACATACAAACTCCGCACAGGAAGTTTGGAGCTGGATTTAAACCCACGCAGGAGGTTCCCAAGACATGAACTGTGCCGCACATGCGCTAACCACTGCGCCGCCGTGCTGCCATGAATGAGGTTAAATATAAAAAAACCCAAAAATTAAGTAGCTTGGAAGTTCTGTCATGATTGCCGATTCAGCGCAGTTGCGACGCCTTAATTGGCGCCAAGAGCCCGGACATCTGATTGGCTGTTGCTCTCTTTTCAAACCAAGAGGAAGCCGTCAGATCGTTATGCGAACTGTTGCCTTCAGCTCAGTAAGCCTTTTCGTCCGACTACGTTTTTGCCGTGCTTTTTTCTGCCTGATCTTTGTTGCCAAACTGTTTCCAGACCTGACTATGCCCCGTTCTGCCTGCCTGTTACCTGACCTGTTTTGCCCTGTAACTTACCTGCCTCCTGCTACCGACTTGGCTTACGAACTCGACACCGCCATTGATCTCCAGTCCCGGCCAACGACTCGCTATTCCCGCCTGTCTCCGATCAGCCTCGCCAGACACAGAAGTGCCACTTCCGCACAGCTCACTCCATTAGTCCGTCAGTGATCTGATCGTGGAAGCAAGCCTTACTCTCCCTCTTATTCATTAAAAACTGAGAAAAAGAGCGCTATTGGGTCCTGTGTCCATTTCTGGTCTGTGACAGTTATATCATACATATTGTTAATGAACATTTTGTTGTGAGATCCTGAGTTGCTCGACATGAATGAGGTTTTTAAAAAATAAAAGTTAAAAAATGAGGTAGCTTGGACGTTCACTGAAGAAGGAAAAAAATACATGCAAATATAATTAAGTAGAATTTTCTTATTCAAATTATGAATTCATTTTCTGCATTAAATTATTGCTGGTAATATACTGATCAAAGGGATAACTGTCACAGACCAGAAACGGAGACAGGACCCAGTCACGTTCGTTTACTCGTTCTTATTGATAAGAGGAAGAGGACATGCGGAAGTGGCACTTCCGTGTCGAGCGAGGAGGATCGAAGACAAGCGGGAAGTCGCTGGCCGGGACTGGAGAGCAAAGGCGGTGTCAAGTTCGGAAACGAGGTCGGCAACAGGAGGCAGGCAGATAACGGGGCAAAACAGGTCAGGTAACAGGCAGGCAGAACGGGGCAAAGTCAGGTCCAGAAACAGGTTGACAACGAAGATCAGGCAGAGAAAAGCAGGGCAGGAACAGAGTCGGACGAAAAGGCTTACTGAGCTGGTATCAACAGTTCGCATAACGATCTCACGGCTTCCTCTTGGAAGCGGGGGGTTAAGAAGAGTGCATCAGCCAGCTGTCCAGGCTGTTGGCACCAATTAAGCCGTCGCAGGTGCTCTCAATCGGCAATCCTGACAATAACCACAAACCTGTCGTTTTTATTTTCTCCTTTTATACTTCCTTTTTTTCTTAAATTCTTTATACAACAATAATGATTCGTAATATAATACATCAAAGCAAGTGAGCCGTTTGAGAGCCGGCTCTCTTTAATGAGTTGAACCGAAAAAGCCGGTCCTCTAAAAAGAGACGGACTTCCTATCACTACACAACTACCACGGAATGATGCATGATGAGAAATCCCCAGGCGGCAGACGCATGCGCACAGTAGCATCAAACCGCTCACTTTGTTTGCAACAAGAAATAAACGATACCGAGATAGAGGCTACCGCGGCGAACTCGTTTGACTTGATTGATAAACCGTTTTGTCATAGTCGGTGTATACCGGATGGTACCCATAATTGACAAATTTGCGTTTTTCCGTACAGATTTTCTTGTACGTCGTACACGTCTTAAAATGCATAATGAACGTAAGGTTGACAGGTATGAGCTTTTGAGTTTTACTCTCTGGAGGAGGTGTTGGGTGAATCTCTACTTAGAGTCAGTTTACAAGAGAGCTTATTGCTATTCAACACAAGTTTGTCATTCCGAACTTTAAGGCTGCGGCATGAACATGTCGAAAACAAACAACAGTAATCTCAGAGTCCTGATGTCAGTTTTTTGTTTTGTTTTAAAATGGGGCACTGACAAGTTTGTGAGAATGTTACAACGGCAGAGTTTGATTTGTTTGTGTATCCGAAACTTCAGAGGAGAATAGGTACTTTTCTTTTTTGCTCATATAAGGAGACAAGTCATACAGAGAGAAAACTATGGAGTGTAAAAACGAAGAAAACGCAGCTAACCGAAACTTGTACTCTTATTGTTGTGGACTTAAGAAAGTTAATGTCAGGAACAGAACAGGAAACAGGACCCACTCGCGTAACGTTACTCACAGTTTTATTGGGGAGAAGGGAAAGGAGTGCACACACGATCCGGACATCGCTGGTCGCAGGGAGTAGGTTACTCAGGCGCGGACGTGGGACTTCCGTGGCGAACGAGGGCGGTGTCGGGAACGGAAAAAAGACGAAAACCACAGGAGAGGACAGTAGACAGATTGTAGCGGGAGAAAAACAGGAGCAATAACACAGGACTGGTGAAAAAGGGCATGCCGTGTAAAAACGGAAATTCGCAGACGGACCGACAAAATGGGACTGTCAGGACAGAGTTTAAATACTGAAAGGGAGCCAATCAGTCAAAAAGCTTCAGCTGGCGCCCACGGCCGGGACCAATTGGGCGCCATGGCAACCGTGACACACTGCTGGGACAAATGGGGCGCCGTGGCAACTGTAACAGTTTTTAAAATTTTGTATGGCTTACTTTTAACCACATTATCAATATTGATGCACATGATGAGACGAGTTGCTGTAATCAATTGGAATGAAAAATATTTCAAAATCGTATCGCATACATGCCAATCTGTTAACTTTACAAAGCAGTAGATGTCAGGGAAGACCAGAACAGAGCAGGAGACCCCAGAGCGTTCGTACAATTCTTTATTTGGGGAAGCGTAAGGGTTAGCGGGAAACACGGTGACCGTCGAACGTCAGCAGCAACGTCGTGGCGTAGCGTGGGACGGAAGCAGGTCGAGTTTACCAGGAATGAAGAGAAGATCGTTGCGTCGGACGGAAGCAGGTAGGCAGGCAGACAAACAGAATCAGGTAAACAAGGCACAGGTAATCGGGAGAGTCTTACGGGGTACAGAAGGAATCCTCCGACACAGAGTTCTCAGCGTAACGCGTTTAAATAGGGAGCATTGACCAATCAGGAAGCACATTCCAGCGCACCCCATGATTACCCCAGGTGGCTCCACTTGGGTAATCATGACAGAACCCCCCCCCTCAAGGAACGGCTCCAGAAGTTCCCCAGGAAAAAAATTAATAAATAAAAATAAACCCACAGCACGTCACAGAGTAACACAGGAAAATCAGGAGAGTCAACTCAGGACAGGAAGAATCAGACAGGACAGGCAGATTCAGAAGAGTCGGACTCAGGGGGGGATCAGATTCAGAAGAGTCGGACTCAGGGGGGGATCAGATTCAGAAGAGTCGGACTCAGGGGGGGATCAGATTCAGAAGAGTCGGACTCCGGGGAGCGGAAAGGGAACAGACAAGACAGGAGAGGAAAGACGGGACAAAATCAGTACAGGCAGACTCAGGGCAGGCATGGGAGTCGAGCAGGCAGGCATGGGAGTCGAGCAGGCAGGCATGAGAGTCGAGCAGGCAGGCATGAGAGTCGAGCAGGCAGGCATGAGAGTCGAGCAGGCAGGCATGAGAGTCGAGCAGGCAGGCATGGGAGTCGAACAGGCAGGCATGGGAGTCGAACAGGCAGGCTTGGGAGTCGAACAGGCAGGCTTGGGAGTCGAACAGGCAGGCTTGGGAGTCGAACAGGCAGGCTTGGGAGTCGAACAGGCAGGCATGGGAGTCGAACAGGCAGGCATGGGAGTCGAACAGGCAGGCATGGGAGTCGAACAGGCAGGCATGGGAGTCATTGCGCAGTCATTCGGCCGGAGGTGCCTTGGCCAATTTCGCCACGTCGGAAAGGACTTGCCGAACTGCACATTCTGAACAGGAATTGCGCTGCTGATTCAGGCTTTCATGGTGGTCAGGGGGCAAATGTACGAACGCGGGGTCCATTCTTGGTCGGAGGATTCTGTCAGGGAAGACCAGAACAGAGCAGGAGACCCCAGAGCGTTCGTACAATTCTTTATTTGGGGAAGCGTAAGGGTTAGCGGGAAACACGGTGACCGTCGAACGTCAGCAGCAACGTCGTGGCGTAGCGTGGGACGGAAGCAGGTCGAGTTTACCAGGAATGAAGAGAAGATCGTTGCGTCGGACGGAAGCAGGTAGGCAGGCAGACAAACAGAATCAGGTAAACAAGGCACAGGTAATCGGGAGAGTCTTACGGGGTACAGAAGGAATCCTCCGACACAGAGTTCTCAGCGTAACGCGTTTAAATAGGGAGCATTGACCAATCAGGAAGCACATTCCAGCGCACCCCATGATTACCCCAGGTGGCTCCACTTGGGTAATCATGACAGAACCCCCCCCCTCAAGGAACGGCTCCAGAAGTTCCCCAGGAAAAAAATTAATAAATAAAAATAAACCCACAGCACGTCACAGAGTAACACAGGAAAATCAGGAGAGTCAACTCAGGACAGGAAGAATCAGACAGGACAGGCAGATTCAGAAGAGTCGGACTCAGGGGGGGATCAGATTCAGAAGAGTCGGACTCAGGGGGGGATCAGATTCAGAAGAGTCGGACTCAGGGGGGGATCAGATTCAGAAGAGTCGGACTCCGGGGAGCGGAAAGGGAACAGACAAGACAGGAGAGGAAAGACGGGACAAAATCAGTACAGGCAGACTCAGGGCAGGCATGGGAGTCGAGCAGGCAGGCATGGGAGTCGAGCAGGCAGGCATGAGAGTCGAGCAGGCAGGCATGAGAGTCGAGCAGGCAGGCATGAGAGTCGAGCAGGCAGGCATGAGAGTCGAGCAGGCAGGCATGGGAGTCGAACAGGCAGGCATGGGAGTCGAACAGGCAGGCTTGGGAGTCGAACAGGCAGGCTTGGGAGTCGAACAGGCAGGCTTGGGAGTCGAACAGGCAGGCTTGGGAGTCGAACAGGCAGGCATGGGAGTCGAACAGGCAGGCATGGGAGTCGAACAGGCAGGCATGGGAGTCGAACAGGCAGGCATGGGAGTCATTGCGCAGTCATTCGGCCGGAGGTGCCTTGGCCAATTTCGCCACGTCGGAAAGGACTTGCCGAACTGCACATTCTGAACAGGAATTGCGCTGCTGATTCAGGCTTTCATGGTGGTCAGGGGGCAAATGTACGAACGCGGGGTCCATTCTTGGTCGGAGGATTCTGTCAGGGAAGACCAGAACAGAGCAGGAGACCCCAGAGCGTTCGTACAATTCTTTATTTGGGGAAGCGTAAGGGTTAGCGGGAAACACGGTGACCGTCGAACGTCAGCAGCAACGTCGTGGCGTAGCGTGGGACGGAAGCAGGTCGAGTTTACCAGGAATGAAGAGAAGATCGTTGCGTCGGACGGAAGCAGGTAGGCAGGCAGACAAACAGAATCAGGTAAACAAGGCACAGGTAATCGGGAGAGTCTTACGGGGTACAGAAGGAATCCTCCGACACAGAGTTCTCAGCGTAACGCGTTTAAATAGGGAGCATTGACCAATCAGGAAGCACATTCCAGCGCACCCCATGATTACCCCAGGTGGCTCCACTTGGGTAATCATGACAGTAGATCTATTTTTCATGCCCAAAACACAATCCATTTCCAGAATGTTATGTTAACTGAGGTTCGCAGACGGACTGACCAAAGGCGACAGACAGGAGTGGGTTTAAATAGGGAGAGGGAGCCAATCAGAGTCCGAGGCAGTTGGCGCCAAAGGGGCGGGTTCAAGTGATTCACATCGGTAATCATGACAATGTCCTTGTTTGAAAACTGAAAGTGCAAAACTTTGACTGAAACGGGAATCTTTCCCGATCATTTCCCGAAAAAATTGTAATCTTTCTTGAAAATAAAGCAGCCTTAAACTAAAGTACTAGTATTTAGTCACTATTTTGTTTTGTCTTTTTAAATTTGAAAGATCGGGAGATTTGGGGAGGGAAGGCATTTTTAGGGGGGAAAGCGGTAGTATAACGCATGACGTGGTAGTGTTGGTGAGTATAGTATTGTTCAAGGTCAATGTCACATTAGAGCTATATGCTAGCATGCTAAATGTTCATGTAACCGTCATTGTTTACGTACAGGAAAGATCCATTATATCAAAGGCGCCACCGTGAGCGGCAGCCTTTCCAGCAGCTCCGTGTTATTTCTCGCTTTTTGTGATTGATTGTTTTAATTGTCTGCTTCTATCTTTGGTGTTTTTCGTCCCGTTTGACAACTACTTTTTGGATTACTTTCTATCCTCGGGTTATGGGTTTTAACGCACAAAAATGTGTTTATTCGAGGAATCAACTCCTTGCCCTGAAGAATTCTCATGCCGGCGTGATGAAGGGGCCCTAAAGTGAAGGCTAAGCGGCTAGCAGCGATATAAGCCTTCGGTACAGTTCGTAATCATGGTTAATGTGAATTCTCTACCAAATAAGACCGACGAACTGGCTGTGCTGGTGAAAAACATCAAAGCGTGGGAGTGCAGTTTGCTGTGTTTTACGGAAACGTGGCTCACGTCTAGCATCCCGGACGCTAACGTGGAGCTACCCGGCTTCAGCGCTGTTAGGGCAGACATAGACACTAAAGCCTATGGGAAGCGGAGAGGAGGTGGAATAACTATCTACGTGAACATGAGGTGGTGTAACCCTGGGCACAAAGATTTCCATCTGCTGCAGGGAAGTCGAACTTTTGGCCTAGCGTGTGAGGTCATCCACTCCGCTGTTACTAAACTAAAACACAGTACCCCAAAGCCATCCTGTTAATACACAACAAAAGGATACTGCTGGAAGTGTAGATTTCCCCATGGGGATGAATAAAGTATCCATCTATCCATCTATCTATCTATCTATCTATCTATCTATCTATCTATCTATCTATCTATCTATCTATCTATCTATCTATCTATCTATCTATCTATCTATCTATCTATCTATCTATCTATCTATCTATCTATCTATCTATCTATCTATCTAGCTATCTATCTATCTATCTATCTATCTAGCTATCTAGCTATCTATCTACCTGGTCCGTCATTGTCAGACTACTTCTCATCTCATCTCATTAGCTGCACTGCTTATCCTCAGTAGGGTCGCGGGGGTGCTGGAGCCCATCCCAGCAATCATCGGGCAGTGGGCAGGTGACACCCTGAACTTGTTGCCAACCAATCGCAGGGCACACAGGGACAGACAACTCGCTCGCTCATTCACACCTAGGGACAATTTGGACCCGCCAATCCACCTGAAATGCATGTTTTTGGAATGTGGGAGGAAACCGGAGTGCCCGGAGGAAACCCACGCAACCACGGGGAGAACATACAAACTCCGCACAGTAAGTCCGGTAGCTGGATTTGAACCCACACAGGAAGTTCCCGGACCTTAGAACTGTGCCGCACACGTGCTAACCACTGCCCCGCCGTGCTGCCCTGCCAGACTACTTGTTCATGTTAATTCTTTAGGCTCATCCTTTGCTTCATTGCTTGCTTGATGTCTTCTTTGTTGGTGCTGCAAAGTCATACTCGACTTTACAGAATCGGGGCGGCAGTAGCTCAGGAGGTAGAGGGCTCATCTTGGGATCAAAAGATCGCAGTTCGAATCCCGGCTCCTCCGTGTTACATGTCAAAGTGTCCTTGGGTAAGACACTGAACCCCTAATACCCCCAATAAGCAGGTTAGCGCCTTACATGGTTGCACGGCCGCTTTTGGGAAATGTGAAGCACATTGTAAAGCGCTTTGGGAAGTCATTGACTTGAAAAGCGCTATATAAATGCAGATCATTTCATTTCATTTCAATCCATCTGTGCAATTTCTTTTATGATACTGTTTTAAAGCAGTCACTATCGCACTTGAAAATTGTTTGTGGTGTGTTTCTGGGAACCGCGTAAGAAGTTTTGACATGTTGTGTTTGCTGAGTGTTTAGCATGCAGGTGAGTTTAAAAAAAACGCTCCGGCTCACTGGCTTCTTACGCAAACATCCTTTTTTTTGCGCTCACTCGCCGTTTGAGGCCGATACAGAGGGACAGGACACACTTCCAGGGGCAGCCCATGGAAACATGGTACGATCCAAGTGAGACCATTGCGGTCTAGATTTTTTTTTTCAATCTCTCAAACTCTCTGCCACCCATGAAAAGACTTTGTTCTCTGCCCCCGCTAATCTTTCGAAATGAGAAATTGGGTTTCTTTTATAGCGATGAAGTGTTTGGGGGGGACCAAAAGCTGATCGGCTCTCAACAGCGTGTGACAATGCCACATATTAGCCGCTAAGTGGGCCACGCTTTGGAGACCTTGCCAGGCACATTATACATCGAAGACGTTGTAAAAAGGAATGCTCGGGCCAGGCTTTAAAATACTTTTAAGCTAAAGACGACGAGCTGCCGAGAAACGACACATCAGAGTACTTTGCATTTTTTAAGGTCAAATTAAAAACGAACAAGTGACTCATCGTTCAGCACGCCGAGTCTCCTTATAAACCACGGGAAGGAAAATGAGTTTTACAATTCTTGTAGGTCACATTGGACTGTTTCGTCCAAGTCTGGCAGCTGGGAATGACGTCATCTTGTTCTCTTAATTTGTACTCGACCACAAGAAATGATGAGCTAGCCTGTTAGCATGTCACCTCACAGAAAAAAAGTCTATGGCGTCAAAGCTCTATGTCGTTTGCTTGTAGTCAAGTCAAGTCAATGTCACATTTATTTATGACGCCCTTAATCACAAGAATGTCTCAAAGGACAGCACAGGATTACAATGACACAATTATCTGATCTTAAACCAACATGCAGGCAAGGAACAACTCAAAACATCAGCGTGAGGAAAAAGAGAAACCTTGAGAAGGGACCTCACAATGGTAATCCCCCTTTCAGG
This sequence comes from Urocampus carinirostris, assembly GCF_059441175.1. Lineage (NCBI taxonomy): Eukaryota > Metazoa > Chordata > Actinopteri > Syngnathiformes > Syngnathidae > Urocampus > Urocampus carinirostris. Next base: position 5,147,357 of record NC_142352.1, on the reverse strand, counting down.
ATGACCAGGGTGAATTAGATCTAGCATTACAGTACACAGATAGTAAACACTCGGTAACATGTTGAAAATTTGTCCAGAAACTGCATGACAGCAACAATGCCCCCAGCCTGTAAACTAGCCACATTAAAAGGAGTATCTTAAGTCCGAGCCTGACCTAAAATGTAGTCGGGGTGAAAGTTATTAATCATTGCGTTCCGGTTTTGGCCACGCTTCTCTCTTGCTGACTTTTTTTTTTAATTATCTGTAACTGCGGTGTACCCGTCCCACATACAGGATGAACTGGATAATGAGGCTTTTATTTCAGTTACGTTAGCAGCGCGCTGGAGACTGCAATGAGCGACACCACATACACACACCATGTGGTCAGCACCTCCGCTGGATTTCGACATCCATGAAGGAAATTAGCCTTTCATTACAGTGCAACGTACAGCAACTATCATAATAGCGACAGAAACAAAACGAAATTAAATCCAAACACCTCAACAACATCGATTATGTTACTGTGTATGTTGCAAGATTTGTCAGTTGTGGTTTTAATGTTGTCAATTAACTTTTCGCGGAGCACCAAAAAGTCGTGGCTTATCGTTAGCAGCGCGTTGGAGACTGCTAACAATATCCCCTGTTCCGGTCATAAAATCAGAGGCTGAACTAAACCCTACCCCATACCAGCAGATGGCGCTGTTGGACTCGTCATTGCAGGACACTTATACACAAACTGTACAAACCTATTTCAGCAGGAATTTCAACAAAAAAGAACAAAAGTTATTATTACATATATGTAACAGATGCAATACCCCGTAATCTACCCGTCTTCTCTTTGTTTTAAGGAGGTGATAACTGTTGAAGTTTATGGGCAGACGCAGATTTATAAAATTTTAAATGTTTATACAGTCTTGTTTAATGATTTTATTTCAAAAGACAGGCTTCAAGTGTCACACGGTAAATAATCTGCGCAATGGATTACGTTCTCCTCCCGAGCAGTGCAGCAGAACCATCGGACCCAGATAAGCGGGCTTGCGCAAGGGGGTAAAGTGGCCAAAATTACCCCGAGTCCTCTCAAAATATGAAAATTCAGGTTTGCAGAGACTCAGTCTCTCAAATCAAGTTAGTTCGTCAAGCTCGGGCTAGGTCTGGCTTTAATACCAACAAGTCTCGGTCCGGCTGTATTTTTTAGGCCTGATCTTACTTCTAAACCACAGGTACGATGGCAGACTGTAGGTTGTGCCTCTCTCCTATTATAACCTGTAAACTTGGATTTTCTTCAGTGATGGTGGTAAAATGTCCACTTGTCAAGATTACCAATTGAGAGCACCAGCGACTGCTTAATTGGCGCCAACAGCCTGGACAGCTGATTGGCTGATGTACTCTTTTTAAACCCCGTTATGCGAACTGTTGCCACCAGCTGAGTAAGCCTTTACGTCCGACTCTGTTCCTGCCCTGCTTTTCTCTGCCTGATCTTCTTTGCCAACCTGTTTCCAGACCTGACCTTGCCCCGTTCTGCCTGCCTGTTACCTGATCTGTTTTGCCCCGTTACCTGCCTGCCTCCTGTTGCCGACCTCGTTTCCGAACTTGACACCGCCTTTGCTCTCCAGTCCCAGCCATCGACTTGTAATTCCCGCCTGTTTTCGATCCCCCTCGCTAGACACGGAAGAGCCACTTCCGCAACGCCCGATCCTCTTGTCCGTCAGCCATCGGATCGTGGAAGCAAGCCCTGCTCTCCCGCTTTATTAAAAAAAACTGAGAAAACGAGCGCTATTGGGTCCTGTGTCCGTTTCTGGTCTGTGACACCACTGCAACGCTGTGACCTGGCACACCCCAACCTATTACATTTGCTTTAGGCTGCAGCGGGCTTTAGACATCATAAAACTAATAAAGTCTGTTGCACTCTATCATTAGTAGTCTTCTACTGTACTATCATGCTATAACTAATGAGGCAAATAACTTAGAATGCTTTGCAGCGGACTTAATGAATTAATCAGTGCCAATTATTGTCTCATTATTCTTTGTCATGATGGCCAGTGGCTTTGTTTATGAATATTTTATTTGAGGAAGAGTAAAGCCGGGTGCAATGAAGTGGAGACCAAGTGTCAAGTTTAAATACATAGCCCTGTTTGATGTCCCTCTGATAACTGTGTTGTAGTAATACGTTATTGTCTACTTGGCCCAAAGCCTACCCTAAACGCAAATGATAATTTTGTCTTTTAGTAAAGAAATATAAATCAAAAGCCTTCAGCTAGTACAAAATGCTACAGCAAGGCTTTTAACCAAGACAAGAAAGTTTGATAACATGACCCCGGTGATCCTGGTCCCTTGTGCCGCTCCCGGCGGGAACAAATTCGGACCCGCTGTTGAGCAGGCTGAACGTGCGACCGTTGTCCTCCCACTGGATCACCTGACGCCACGGGGCGGTCGAGCCGTCCTGTCTGGGGCTCTGACTCCGGCTCTGACTCTGGGTCTGCCCGAATCCCACGACGATAAACAGTAAACAAATGACAGGCAGCATTGTGACTTCCGACTCAAAACACCTGTAGCCTATGATGTGGTTTTAAGGTTCTGGTGGTAGTATACAATCATGCATGGACTTGCTCCCTCATATCTTTCAGATTTAAGTTCCCCCTATGTTATGGTCTGGAGCCTTCGCTATAAAAATGCTGGTCTACTAGTGATCCCAAGAGCCAAGAAGAAATCCGCAGGTTGGAGAGCGTTCTCCATTCGGGCCCTGGTGCTGTGGAATGCTCTTACCCCTGAGATTCGATCTGCAACCTCAGTGGAAATGTTTAAATCTAAGCTTAAAACACACTTCTATTATATAGCATATGAATAACCTATATTTTATGTTGACAATATCAGGGGATGGTGTCATAATAGTCTGTAGTTTTCAATAGTCTTTGATCCGTGCAGCCCTTTGAGACTCTTTGTGATTAAGGGCTATACAAATACACATGACTTGACTTGACTTGAAGTAACATGAGCCCATGTCTCATAAAGACACTGAAATTTGCTGTCTCCATTGGTTTCTATGTAAGAGATTGGCACAAGCAAAAGCAAATTGCTAAAGACATCTAGGAACTCTTTCGAATTGCAAAAAAAAAGCCCAAGGTCTCTTTGAATAGGTTCAAACAAACCAAGCGGACACTTGTTCCTGCCATGTTGGCTTCGGTTGACTCTTTTGAAATGTTTGCTTTGTCTTCTCATGCGTTTTCTTTCAATGTCTCAATTGTTAGGTTTTTATTACCATCTGTTCTCATCAGCTTGGTCTCTTGTGTAAACCTATTGGCTCTTTCAGCCATTCGTGTCTTGTCAATGTGTGTGTCCATTTGATTTCTGCTTTTTTTTCTTTTGTTTCCGAGTCATATCCTGTTTTATGGTTAAGTTAGTCCCAGTTTACCTTTTACCAAGGAACTGACAGTCCCATCATTCAAAGACCTCCCCTTGTTCTCTATGAAGCACGTGCAATACCTCTGTTGCTCCCATAACCTCACCAACTGTGCCGGAGTAACGACTGACGGCTGGCTAAGACATATGTTAGCATGATGTCACTTTCCGCCCTGAGTCTGTTGGGTGCTGAAGGAATGAATCTTTTGCAGGGATGAGGGTAGACCCAAAGACTTAAAACTGCTTTTTCTATGATTAGCAGTAACAGCAGTCGTCATTAGAAACATTGGAAGCTCACATCATTTGCCATAGGTAAACAATTCATCTTCGCTACTTCACGACTGCTAGTTGTTCTTTGTGCCATTTTAAGCATTTGCAAGGACTTTCTATGTCACCTTTCTTTCTGGGGAGAAGCGGTTCGTTGTATAAACCCCGGTCCACTCCTTTCAAGTCTTGTTTACCCTCTCTTGTCCCCAAGCCCACGAAGGAGCCCCACCTCTCACCAGACGCAATGAGGTCACCATCGCCATCCCCAGATTCAACGTGAAGAACAGAGAAACTCACTCAAATGCAAACAGTAAATCTTGTGTGCTGCTCTTTCATTGAAAAAAAACAAAAAAACGAAATACAAAAATAGGTCCGCCTGATTCGCCCCAGAACAAATGAGTCTGTCTCTTACAATGTTTCCTAAAGACATCAGATAAACATGCTCAAATGTGATTATTTATTTAGGAGGACAGGCGCTATACGTCTGTATCATACAAATTCCGATAACGAATTGCCACAAGAGAGGCAAAATCCCTATAGTTGCAGAGAGTGAGGTATTAGTCTGTCAGACTTAGAAATATTTAAAGAACTTAAGAGTCTTCTTCAAACCTCTAACCTTCACTGGAGAGCAAACTTCCAAAACCTAATGTCATTTTTGCAAACACCTCCCACATGCACCACAAATAAAGGAGTTTGTTTTACCTCTTTGTTCCTGTTGGTATATACCCCCGACGTTAGTTTGCTCAATGGCAGAGTTTGGGGAGATTCTGCCAGGTGCGACAGGCTGTAAAAAGGGAGGTTGTGGTCTTGCAAATGGTGGGAACTGTTCATATTGGGGACTCCGTACTGGTGCTTGGCCCCCTGGTCCTTCCTGGTCCACTCTGCTTTCAGGAACGGAGGCAGCAGGGTCCTCATTGTAGAGGCTGTGGGAATATCTGCGGTCCAGGCTGTCTGAAAACGGTGGCTGGGCAGCTTGTGGAGCGGCTGCGGGGTTGGACCCATAGCTATAGGACTGGTAGAAACTGTAGCCATCATCTGTGAATTCAGGTTGGGAGCCAGGAAGGACCGGGCCTACGGCGTACACCCCTCCAGTGTACCCCTGCGCTCCTGTGTACGATCCACCGGCATAACTCCCTCCGGGTACGGGTTGAAAGGGTGGCTCATAGCTCCTGTATGGTCCCTCGTAACTGGGCTCAAAGGGCACGGGTTGATATACAGGCTGTTGAGGAACAGGATATTGAGGATAGGATGGTATGTTATAAGGGGATGAAGGGTATGAAGACGACGACCCTGTAGATTGCCTGACTCGGGTACCAGAGGATCGTTGGAAAGGTACCCCACCCGTGGAGCCTGAAGTTTGCCTCCAGTTATCGGGCACTTGCCCAAATCCGAATGGATGCCTAGCCTGACCACGGGTCGTCTCAGAAGATCCCCGTGAAGGAGCTTGTCTGCGGACATTGCTACCTTGAGGTCGGCGGGGCGACCGACGGCGGGTGTCGGCAACCACTATTCGGTGATCCTGGTCCCTTGTGCCGCTCCCGGCGGGAACAAATTCGGACCCGCTGTTGAGCAGGCTGAACGTGCGACCGTTGTCCTCCCACTGGATCACCTGACGCCACGGGGCGGTCGAGCCGTCCTGTCTGGGGCTCTGACTCCGGCTCTGACTCTGGGTCTGCCCGAATCCCACGACGATAAACAGTAAACAAATGACAGGCAGCATTGTGACTTCCGACTCAAAACACCTGTAACACTGTCAAAAAAACATGAGTATCCTGGCTCCGGGGTTTTCTCTGTCGGTGACCTCGAGGTGTTGCAAGGCTTCTCCTCAGGCACATCTGTGGGTCTTCTCCTGACGAACGATCGGAAGGTGAAAAACACTGCCGTTTTACTTTACAGGCGCTCCTGCCTGCCTGCTCTACCAGTTTCTATTTGCCTGATTGCCTACTATGAGCTATGAAGAAAATCTCAAATGTTTTTTTTTCTCTTCTCTTTTTTTAAGGAGAGGTCCCACATGGCCCTAGTGCTAGTGATGTTTCCTGGCCTGGAGCGGGCCAGCCCTCTGCGAGGCCTCCAGAATCAACATTACCATCTGCAAAGGCATGTACTGTAAAATACACCTCACTTCTCACAACTTGTTGGAGTCCTAACACTGCAACGCTTTGGCACTTGTATAGCCGACATATGCAAGCGACAGGGGTTTATATGCCCGCTATTACACTATTGCTTATCCTTTTAAACTTCTACCGCTTTAATGACGAGCAGATGTGAGGGTTTAATTGGTAACAGTGAGCGGGTATACTTACACAATGAACACATGCTTGAAACACGTTGCTCAGGGAAAGGAAACAAGCAATGAGTTTCTCTGAGTCATACACGTGCAGAACGTTCTTCAAAATGCATGATTTACAGGTTTGAACGAGCTTTATCGGTGCTCGTGAAGGATCAGATAGACACAACTATTTGCCTCTTTTCATCTTGTTTTATTGAGAAAGAAAGGTCTTTGTGATTACATTTCTTTAAAATTCACTTCTAACAACCAATCTTTGTGAATCTTTCATTCCTTATATACTATACACACTTCTTTTGAACTAGGCTCTTTGGTGTTCATTGTAGGGGTTCACATACCTGAAATACCTTTTGTCATTTTTGGAACCCATCCATCCATTATCTGTACCGCTTATCCTCAGTAGGGTCGCGGAGCCCATTACAGCTATCTTCAGGCAGTGGGCAGGAGACACCCTGAATGGTCGCCATCCAGTCGCAGGGTACACAGAGACAGACAACCATCCACTCACATTCACACCTAGGGACCATTTGGACTGGCCAATTAACCTCAAATGCATGTTTTTGGAATGTGGGAGGAAACCGAAGTGCCCGCAGGAAACCCACGCATACCGACCACGTTTACTCTCTCTGTCATGTCCTGCATGGTCGCCATGACACCCAGGTGGTCCCGCCCCTTGACACCGGCTGACACAGATTGACTTAATTGCGTGTGGGGCTCTTAAGGGCTAGTTTTGGGACTGCCCGTTGCCATACCATTGTTTTGTTTGACTCAAGGAAAAACCTGTTCATGCCCGTTTTTTCTGAGTTACTGCCTTTCTTTCTTGAAGACCTGTTCGTGCCCGTTTGTTCTGAGTGATTGCCTGTAAGCCTGTTTTTGTTTTGTCTTTGGTCCCTGCGTGTTGGACAACTTTTATTTTCTGAATAAAAGTAACAGATCGTAACGCAAATGAGTTCACATTTCCTGCCTCCGGTCTGTTCCTTGACACTCTCGTCCCAGCTTACGAACTGTTTTTGATCCTGACCACGTTTATGCTCTCCTGTCCCGGTTATCGACCTGTTTTTCCCCTCCTTGACACCGCCATCTCCTGCTCCGGAAGATCCACATCCGTATTTGGATCTCGATCCGATTGTGTGAGCGGCCTGCTTCCCGCGTCCAACGAGCACCAGATCGCTATCCATCAATAAACTTATGGTTAACGCTACGCATTTGGGTCCTGGTTCCCTTCTGGTCGTGACATTTCCCCTGCATTTATCTTATTGTAAATACAAAAAAGACAAGAGTATGAGGTGAACATCATTCATAAGCTATTGAAAATAAGTGTGTTTTAAGCCTACATTTAAACACTTTCACTGATGTTGCAGATATTGAATGTCAGTAGCAGAGAATTCCACAGAACACTCTCGAACCAGCAGATTTCTTCTTGAGTCTTGGGATAACTAGTAGACCAGTGTTTGTGATGTGAAATGGTGGCTTCTCTGCCTAGAGAACTTAGATAAATGCAAAGTGTCACAGGCCAGGGACGGAGACAGGAACCAGTAGCGTTCGTTTACTCATTTTTTATTGATAATAGGGAGAGAAGGGCTTACTTCCACGATCTGAGGACCAACAGACACGGGTGGCAGGTGGCGGGAAACGCGAAAATGGCACTTCCGTGTTGAGCGAGGATGATCGTAGACTTGCAGGAATACTAGTCGTTAGCCGGGACGGGAGAGCAGGGCGGTATCGAGTTCGGAAACGAGGTTGGCAACAGGTGTCAGGCAGGCAGCGGGGCAAAACAGGTCGGATATCGGGAAGGCGGAACAGGGCAGTCAGGTCTGGAAACACGTTGGCAACGGGTATCAGGCAGAGAAAAACAGGGCAGGAAAAGTGTCTGAACGTGAGAGCTTGCCGAGCTGGGAGCATCGGTACGCAACGATCTGGCGGAAAGCCGGGGGTTTAGAAGGAGTCTTTTAGCCAACCAGCTCTCAGGGCTATTGGCGCCAATTGGGCAGTCACAGGTGCCTTGAATCGGCAATCATGACAAAAAAGCTTGTTTTTTTGTGGTCCAATATGGCTCTTTCAACATTTTGGGTTGCCTGCACTAAACTACCGTATTTTCCGCACTATAAGGCGCACCGGGTTATAGGCCGCACCCCCAAAAAATAGTTTTTGGTACTATATTTTCCATACATAAGGCGCACCGGATTATAAGGCGCTACAATGGGAACGTCGACAAAACAGTCAGATAGTTCAGTCAAACTTATTACCCCCTTAACATTCCGAAAGCTTGCAAAGAAGCAAATACGTGTCTCAGACACGTACGGAAACAGTGTCTGTACGATGTCACCAATCACTCAAATGCATCGTTCCAAATATCATTCGGAAGGTTAAAGTCTTGGGATTCAAGAAATGCCAAACATTTCTTAGTTTCCATTTTGTTTTTTGCTGGCAACTGTGTGGACAGCAATTTTATTGTGCAGGGAAACGGGGTTCTTGACTGTGCATATGACAATAAACACTTTGAATTGAATTTAGTTTAAAAATAGACTCATCACAGAAACATCAAGATCGTTGTAAAACAATATACCGGGAAAATATAAAGCCGCATAGCTCACCTAAGTTCTCTTGCAGCCATCACGTTCAATAATGGTACGTAACCATGGTCTTCTTACAACCGTGAGTGTAGTAAATCCAGGAGAGTAAAATATTTACAAATACAGAATAGTAAAAAATGTTTTCTCTATGTCGTAGTGCAACCCAACGTGTGATTCACATTCATCTTTTTTGGCCAATTGCAGGCTTTGTTATGCCCCTTTAGCCTATGCGAGCCTGTAAATGATAAAAAGGATCCGCCCCCTTTACCTCCTAATAACTTTAGCCTAGGGTGACTGATTCAAATAATGATTGACACATTGGTTAGGAAATGAAACGCCGGTATATAAATCCCAGCATACACCGCGGACGACTTCGCCTTCGGGGGAAAATCTAGTCGGCGGCTGCTTGCCTTAGTTGCAAGACTTTGCGACTTAATATTGATCCATATATAAGGCGCACTGTATTATAAGGCGCATGGTCAGTTTTAGAAAAAATAAAGGCTTTTAGGTCCGCCTTATAGTGCAGAAAATACTGTACTTGCGTCATTTATTTTTTATTTTTTATTTGCCCCTTTATGTTTGTTCCACTATAACACCGCTTTTGTAGTGGTTGGCCCGTGTTCTAGTAGGAAATGTGTTCTCCCCTCCCATATCCTGACACCCACAGCAGCTCCACAAACATTCCCACTTTCCTGCAGCCCCCAATAACCCCCGATCACAAACACGCAAAAGACCCCCTGGGCACGTTAGCTGAGTCTCAGTCGAGCGCTATCAAAGCTTTTTGGCATGCTATGGAACCTTCATTTGCACAAATGTTCCGAGACGAGTCATTAGTCGACATGCTCACGTGGGACTAGAAACATGCAGGCAGGCAAAATTCGAGAAATCAAAACAATCCAGCCCTCTGTTATCAAAGTCAGCAGTTTAGAAGGTGTTTTCCTTGGAAGCCTCTGGCAACACAGCCATGTCACATCCAAGAAAGGACAACATTCCTCTAGGCCAGTGGTCCCCAAACTACGGCCCGTGGGCCACATTTAGTCCGGCCACCTGAACAGTACCAGAAAGCATTTAGATTTTTTTTTCATATATGTGTATTTGTATTTGATAATAAAGTTGGACTTTTGCAATAAAATGTTTCTTAGTTATGAACTATTTCCATAATTAACTATTAGTTAGTAACTATTTTATACGGCGCAACAAGGGTCGTTGACTAGTTAAAATGTTATATTTTGGGATTTTGGTGTTGTTTTGTAAAGTAGAAAAAGTGAAGTACCAGTATATCACCACTAGATGGCATAGTCTCACAGGTCAGGGAAGGGTGTTTGGGGCCTCACGTGATTTCATGAGACGTGATCAATAAATCACTCTTAATGTCAACAAGTAAATGGTGTCGTGTGAGACTGACATTTACCATCTATTTTGCAGGTGAGATATTTTTACTGGTAACATACTTACTGTGAGGAGGATTATGTGTGAAAATATGTTCGTAAAGGTTGTTTGTGATGTCTGTAGTTTTCAAAAAAGTGAAATAGTACGAGTGAGTCGTCCGTTAGCATAAGCAACAGAGTGAGGTACGCTACGTCATGCGGGACTGGGTTAAGAGTGTACTGGGATGTTAATATGTATATTTGGTTACCATATAAACACAAAGTGAGTTGTTTTGGAAGGTACAGTTATGGTGTTTTTGTTAAATGATTCTTGAAAAGTACCAATTGATGGCAATGTTATTTTGCATGTATTTGTTGCAGGGGATCTCACGTAATTTAATGAGATGTGTTCAATGAATCACTCTTAATGTCAACAAGTAAATGGTGTTGTGTGAGACTGACATTTACCATCTATTTTGCAGGTAAAACAACAAGAACAAAAAAAAATATATACCGGTTTTTCCGCACTATAAGGCGCACCTAAAAGCCTTTATTTTTTTTCAAAAGCTGACCATGCGCCTTATAATACAGTGCACCTTATATATGGCTCAATATTAAGTCGCAAGGTCTCGCAACTTACGCAACAGCCGCCGACTCGATTTTCCCCCGAACGTGGAGTAGTCTGCGGTGTATGCTGGGATTTATATACCGGCGTTTCATTGGCTATCCAATGTGTCAATCATCATTTGAATCGATCGCTATTGGCTGAAGTTATTCGGAGCCTCGGATAGGCTAGAGGGCCAAAACAAACCCTGCAATTGGCCGAAAAAGATGTGTCAATCGTCAGTTAAATCGATGGCTATTGGCTGAAGTTATTCGGAGCCTCGGATAGGCTAGAGGGCCAAAACAAACCCTGCAATTGGCCGAAAAAGATGACTCTGAATAGTCAGCTTGCTAAAGTACGCCATAAGGAAACATGTTTTATTAGTCTGTATTTGTAAATATTTTACTCTCCTGGATTTACTTCACTCACGGTTGTAAGAAGACCATGGTTGCGTATCATTATTGAACGTGAGAACTTAAATGAGCTATGCGGCTTTAAATTTTCCCGGTATCTTGTTTCAGAACGATCTTGATGTTGCTGTGATGAGTTGAGTGAATTCAACTCAATTCCAAGTGTTTATTGTCATATGCACAGTAAAGTTGCGAGCGAAAAAGAAAATAGAAACTAAGGAATGGTTGGCATTTCTTGAATCCCAAGACTTTAACCTTCCGAATGATATTTGAAATGATGCATTTGAGTGACATCGTACGGACACCGCATCCGCACGTGTCTACGACACGTATTTGCTTCTTTGCAAGCTTTGGGAATGTTAAGGGGGTAATCAGTTGGACTGAACCATCTGACTGTTTTGTCGACGTTCCCATTGTAGCGCCTTATAATCCGGTGCGCCTTATCTATGGAAGATATAGGACCAAAAACTATTTTTGGGGGTTGCGCCCTATAACCCGGTGCGCCCTATAGTGCGGAAAATACGGTATATATAAAACAAACGAACCCAGAGAGGGTTATTTGGTTATTATTTATTTCATAAATAATGTTATTTATATCCTGGCTTTTTTTCTGTGAAGAGCCTAGAGAGGGTTATTTGTTTATTTTTTATTTCATTAATTGTGTTATTTATTTTCTGACTTTTGTTATGTGAAGAATCCAGAAAGGGTTATTTAAATGTGGCTTTCTGGAAAACAATCATCACACTTTTTCTGTTACAAACTGACCCCGGCCCCTCATCAGAGAAGGGACAAGTTATGTGGCCCTCACGGGAAAAAGTTTGGGGACTACTGCTCTAGGCTTTAACATTCGCACCGTGTCCCATAGAAACATGCTTTTTTAGTACTAGTCACGAGGAAAAAATACGTACACGATATAAATCGACTCAATTTATTTCCAATCAGGCAAACAACAATGGAATGAAAACAATACCTTTGGCAAACTTGTAAGCTGAAATAGTCTGATGTTTGTAATAATGAATACAAGTAGTTCTTGAGCTGAATGTGGTCTATCGTAATTAGTAGTATTTTTTAAATCCCTATAACATTTTAGTAAGGTTGGGCGATACTGGGAATTTTAGTATCAATCCCATCCAAGTTAATACATTATCGATCGATATGGATTTGATACTTTTTTAGGCACTAACTTGAATTATTGTCCTTGGTTCAGGGGATCCCATTCCGAATCCCTGCTCGTCCGTGTTACATGTCAAAGTGTCCTTGGGTAAGACACTGAACCCCTAATACCCCCAATAAGCAGGTTAGCGCCTTACATGGCTGCAAAGCCGCTATTGGGAAATGTGGAGCACATTGTAAAGCGCTTTGGGAAGTCATTGACTTGAAAAGCGCTATATGAATGCAGATCGTTTCATTTTCATTTCATTTCATTTCATTGAAAAGCTACAATTTAAGCTTTAACAGTATAATACAGCCCTGTGATTGGCTGGCAACCAGTTTAGGGTGTCCCCTGCCCACTGCCCGATGATTGCTGGGATGGGCTCCAGCACCCCCGCGACCCTACTGAGGATAAACGGTGCAGATAAGAAAATGAGATGAGAACAGTATAATAGATTTACTGGAAATATTTCTATCAAAGATGTTTCAGAATAAAAGCCCAAAATGTCAGAACCAGAACAAATGGTAGACCCAAACGCACACCTGTCAAGCTGTACGTTTTTGCCGTGCAAAGTACGTTTATTGTGCATTTTAAGACATGTACCTCGTACAAGAATATTTGTACGGAAAAACGCAAATTTGTCAATAATGGGTACCATCCGGTATACACCGACTATCACGAAACAGGAAATCAATCAAGTCAAACGAGTTCGCCGCGATAGCCTCTATCTCGGTATGTTTTTTTTCATTGCAAACGAAGCGAGCAGTTTGATGATACTATGCGTCTGCCGCCTGGGGATTTCCCATCATGCATCATTCCGTGGAGGTTGTGTAGTGAAAGGAAGTCCGTCTCTTTTTAGAGAACCGACTTTTTCGGCTCAACTCATTAAAGAGAGCCGGCTCTCAAACGGCTCACTTGCTTTGATGCATTATATTACGAATTATTATGTTGTATAAAGAAGTTAAGAAAAAAAGGAGAAAATGAAAAAAGACAGGTTTGTGGTTATCCCTTTAATCAGTATATTACCAACAATAATTTAATGCAGAAAATGAATTAATCATTTGAATAAGAAAATGTATTATTCTACTTAATTCTATTTGCATGTATTTTTTCCTTCTACAGTGAATGTCCAAGCTACTTAATGTTTTAACTTTTTTAATAATAAACCTCATTCATGTGGAGCAACTCAGGATTTCACAACAAAATGCTAATTACAATATACTGTATATGATATAACGAAACACATGTACAATACAACATGTTAAACTACATAAATAAATAAATATGGTGTAAGATTATTTTGAATTTGTAAGGGAAAATAAGACAGTTTGTAAGGGCATGGAGCCCTGGAGCTTGACAGGTATGCTTTTTTTAGGCACTAACTTGTTTTATTTACTTTTATTGAAGAGCTACAATTTAAGCTTTAACAGTATAAAAGATTTACTGGTAATACTTCCATTACAGATGTTTCATAACAAAAGCCAAAGGTGTCAAAACCAGAACAAATGGTGGACCCAAACGCGTAACGTTTCACACAAAAGTTTATTGGGATATCGAGGAAACAAGCGCTAGTGGTCCGGAGGAGGAAGCAGCTCACGAGATCGGAGTGTGATCGGAATGCAGAAGTGGATTTGCCGGAGAGGGAGATCAGAGCATGGATGGTGAGCGAGTCAATAGCCGGAGACAAACGGGAAATCAGGAACAGACGAGTAGGATACGGATGAAGACGGGACCGACGGGTGCCAGAGTCAGTGCTTGCCTTGCGTATGCAGAGGTTTGCTGACGGACTGACAAGGAATGACTAGGTATAAATAGGAGGGGAATCAATCAGGCAACTAGCAGCTGCTGGCGCCAAACGAGTGGGCAGAGGTGAATGTAATGAGTCATCATGACACAAAAGAGTCGAATAAAAATAATAATAATAATCGATTGAACAAAATTACAGATATAATAGTGTTAAAATGTCAACACTGCAGACTATTATGAAAATAAAATCAAAAGGTGAAAACTGTGTAAACAATACCATTTCAAAACCTTTAACAGTCCAAAAAGGAAAATGATTCTACTACAACAACTGCTACAGAGCAAAAGCCAAGAGTCACACTCTAGGAAATGTAGAGCATATCAGCCCGGCACAAAAATGACTTTCTAAATCAATCTTTCGAATAACACTTTGGAATGGATGGAACAACGGCGTCCTCTTTTGGACAGTTCCCGGACATACCAATTCACCATGTAACAGAATGAAATCTGATAACATGAAGTGATGAATGTAACTAAAACATCTAAGGTAACATATTCATAAAATAATGGACTCACCGTCCGTAATTATGTCGATTGAAGGAACATTACGCTAAGTTCTCACTTCGTTGGCTTTCAAGTGTAGCAACTTCAAACACCGTCATCCGATCCTGGTGGTCTCAGATGCCTGAGACCACGCCCAAAGAGGCATGATCTGGTCAAGCTTTCCTGGTCCATGTAAAAAGAGCAACTGATCGATAGTCCGTGTTCTTTTTCTTTTTCTTTTGCTTGGCTTTTCTATCATCGATTTTCTGTGTTAATACATTTTCTGTGTGTGCTTTTTCAAACAGCCTGGTTCATTGATTCCATTCTTAGCATTAGTTATTCATATCAGAACTCAAAGAACTCAAAGCAATAATGTCGTTTTTCTTTCATCAGTGTAGGAAATTCTAGCATCCTTCAGAGGAAAAAAGCAAACTATTGTGGAGCACAAGCAACACCTAGAGGCAAATTTGTATTTTTAATAGATTGTTTTTATATTCCGGATAGCAAATTAGCATGGATTTTTTTTTTCTAAGGATAAATATGAACTACAATAGTACAAGTCTATCCCTCTTTGATTTAAGTATATTCTGAAATTTAGAGTTATTTGATTCATTTAATTGATCCACTATAGTCAAAAGAGCCTTGCCCACCTGATTAGAACTTCTCAACTTTATTCTTCCTTCTGCTATTTAGCTCTCGTTCTCGAAGGCAAAACACAATACAGCGAGTGGTCAAATAATACACACTCTCCCTTTAAAGTGATCACATTGTGCGGTTAAATATTCCTGCAAGTTTCGATTCCATCTGGATTAAAGGGAAAGTTTCATATTTAGAAAATACGATAACGTTGTGACGAGTTGTCCCGCTTCTCGCTAATTATCTTAGCTTCATCAAGGTCCGTTAGCGTTTCCTTCTGAGGGATTTCTATCTCCCTCATTTGCATGCACGTCAAAGCCTTGTTTTGCTTTCTCGTTTAGCAATTAATGATACACATGGATGTTTTTTTTCCAATGGTACAGCTTGGGGCTTTTGTTTCCTTTTGCCCTCGCCCACTTTTCTCTCTGTGCCTAATTACAGATTGATCCCAAAGGGTTTTTCTCCTGGAAAAGGAAGAAAATCCTGCAAAGGTGTCAGTGGAACATTCCGCTTGGGTTTTTTTCCCTCTTCCTTTGTGTTTTCTTTGTGCTAACTCTCCCGTCTGTGCTGTCGTGCGCCTCATCACGTCAGACTTCGGAAAGGGACACCAAAAATAACACATTTTAATAGGAATGATTGAACAGATTGGGATGATAGTCCTCAGAGAAGAGACAATGGTGGAAGTTTACCGAAGATTTAAGAGCTTATAATATAATGTCAAGAACCAGAACAGGAGGACCCAAATGCGTGACATTTCTCACAGAAGCTTTTATCTTACGGGAATGGGGCAGTCATGCACCTTAACACGAAATGCCAGTGATTCGGCGATCGCTGGGCAAAAGAAGAAAGACAGAAGTCGTGGAACAACAGAAAGCAAGAGACCAATGAGATCGATACCAGTTACACGAGACGATACCGGAAAGATTATGTCTATACCGGACAGAACGGGATTGATAACATATATAGGAGACCGGAGGCAGATATCAGACAGGACGAGAATGACGGGCACGATACCAGACACTGGAGAACGGAGACCGAAATCAAAACAGAACGGAACAGACGGGATTGATACCGGACAGGATACACAAACGGGATACCGGACAAAGTCAAAACCTGACAAAGGGTGAGTGAGAACACTGAGTTTAAATAGAAGGGAGGCCAATCTGACAACGAGCCGCAGCTGGTGCCAAACGGGTGGGGCCCATTGGGCGCCATGGCAACCGTGACATATAATGGGACAGTGTGTATTATTTGACCACTGGGGGTCGCTGTATTGCAGGTGTTGAGAACCTTTTTGACTCAACGAGCCATAATGGCGAAATGTTTAAAATGTAACTGGACTGCTTTTATATAATGTGAGTGTCAACAACCGGAACCAAATCAGGACCCAAATGCGTGACGTTTCTCACACTAGCCTTTTATTTTATGGGAAATAGGGAGTCATGCACGTTAAGCAGCAGTCTGGCGTGAAATGACCGGAAGCCTTAGACCGACGAGAGTGATACCAATTGCCCGAGCAGATATCGGACAGATGGGGTCGATACCGGACAGGACGGGAAGGACAGGATTGATACCGAAATTAAACAGGACGAACTAGACGGAGAACAGGAGAAAATAAACGGGAAACAATACCGGACAGGAAATACCAACAGGAAACAGGACCGAGTCAAAACCCACAACTTGCTGGGCAGAGATTCGTTGACGGACTGACCAAGGAAGAGTGAGAGCACTGAGCTTAAATAGACGGGAAGCCAATCTGTCAACGAGCCGCAGCTGGCGCCCCACGGGCGGGGCCAATTGGGCGCCATGGCAACCGTGACAGTGAGAGCCTCAACATATCTTTTAAAATAAAATCAAACAACACCGCGAAACCCTTCTACAGACAAAGGCTCATTTTACAGCGTATTTTATAACATTGTGCGATATAAGATAATCTGATAAAATGTATGAAAAAATAATAATGCCAGAACCTGTTGTCCCTTATCAACAAATATACAACCTTAAACCCGCCTCCCATCCCTCAGCTACTCAAGATCATTGAGGCTCATTTTGACCTTTAATTCGTGAATAATAGTTTCAGAACAAGGTGCAAGTAGTTGTTTTGTAAAAATGTCAGGAAATACTGCAAACGAAAAGTTTCCGGCTGTGCAATATTTCCCGTGTGCAAGAGAGAATGATGCTGTGTGTGCAGAGATCCACCCATCCTTACCGCTCACCCAATCACATTGTTATGTGTGCTTGGCTGGTGTTTTTGGTAGTTTTCAGTTTGTTCTGTGGGTTTTCAGCATAAAGTGTCTCAACCGTGAACATATATCATTTATGAGCTTCTATGTAAATGATTTCTTGGCAACGTAGAGCCAAAATGGGGTCTGTTGGTGTGACATCTTGACTGTCAACTGTAGTAGAAACTTTGCCTTTTCTATAGTGGACCGCATTTATCTAATTGTACTTACCAAACTCTACCAGGAACAGATTAGAATTTGAACTACACAAAGGATATTTGCATGCGCAAAATTTGATCTCCGATGTCGTATTGTCATGGTTGCAATGGCGTCCAATTAGCCCCGCCCGTGTGTCACCAGCTGCAGCTTGTCGACAGATTGGGTCCCTGTCAGTATTTAAACCCTGTCCTGTCAGTCTCCTTTGGTCGATCCGTCTACGAATCTCTGTTTTTACACGGCAAGTCCTTTTTCACGTGTCCTGTTTTTTCATCCTGTTTGTCTCCGGTTAGGATCTGATCTCAACCTCGTCTACTCTCCTTTCCTGGCTTTCGACTTGTTTCTGATCCCGATCACGTTTTTGCTCTTCTATCCTGGCTACTGACCGTTTTTTTCCCGTTCCAGACACCGTCATCGCTTGCCACAGAAGTGCCACTTCCGCGTTCAGAGCGACCTGCTCCCCGCGACCAGCAATCCCCGGATCATGGGCGCAACCCCTTCCTTTCTTCTCATAAAACTTGTGAGAAACGTTACGCGAGTGGGTCCTGTTTCCGTTCTGGTCCTGACATATATGCAATTATTAAAAGCGACATATGGTTTGCGAGCCATAGGTTCCCAACCCCTGCTGTGTTGTGTCGTGCAACCAAAACTGCTCATAACTACAAAGATAAAGACAAACTACGGAGGCTCAAAGAGAACAAACTAGAACATTTTAGGTGTCCAATATGGCTCTTTCAGCATTTTGTGTTGCAGACCATGGGGTTAGCTGTCATGATTACCTAAGTGGAGCCACCTGGGGTAATCATCTGACGCGCTGGAATGCGCTTCCTGATTGGTTTATGTTCCCTTTTTAAGCACGCTACGCCGAGACCTCTTCGTCTGAGGATTACTTCTGTACCCCGTATGACTCTCCCGATTACCTGTGCCTTCTTGTTTACCTGATTCTGCCTGCCTCCGATCCGACCTGCTTCCGTCCCACGCTACGATCTTCTCTCCAGTCCCGGTAAACACGACCTGCTTCTGTCCCACGCTACGATTGGCTACGTGTTCCGAAGTTGTCTTCACGTCTTTGCTGCTGACGTCCGACGGTCATCGCGTCTCCCGCTAACCCTGTACGCTTCCCCAAATAAAGAATTGTACGAACGCTCTGGGGTCTCCTGCTCTGTTCTGGTCCCCCTGACAGTTAGCACATCTATTCTATTATAGACTAGCAGTTAATTACTGGCTACTGTGGCATTATTAAAAAAAAAATACTAGTTAGTTAGTAGGGTTGGGTAGGGTTACATTAACTTGATTACTTTCAATTACTTTTGGATTACTCCAATACCAAATCGTTTTGTGTAAATTATAACTATAACCTTATCCTCCTTGTTTTATAACCTTATCTTATCTGTTCCTTTATCTTCTTGGGTTTTTTACCTCACTGTGAGAGTGTGAAACTGGAGTGTCATGCCCAATTTCGTCGTCACAATATGTTAACCCATTTTGTAGCAATGACAATAAAGGCATATTCTATTCTATTCTATTCTATTCTAATAAAAGACAAAATAAACCAAATATGAATAAAATGATGACTCACAACACGTGGTAAGCTTTCTCTCCTGGCTTTGATCTCTTTGATCTCCGGCAAAACGAACATAAATGTATTCCGTTACTCCCCAAGCCTGCACAAAATTTAGTCATTCTATTCATATTTAGTTTATTTTATCTTTTATTAGCATATTTGGTATTGGAGTCATCCAAAAGTAATTGAAAGTAATCCAGTTAAAGTAACCCTACCCAACCCTGTTTGTTAGCTGGCGACAGTGGTTCGTTTATCCTAGGTTACCTTTAGCAGTTATAATATTATCAGGCTAGCAGCAACTCAACTCCTGAACAGGAACACCAAATTGAAGGGGGAAAAAAAAAGGAAAACAAAAACAACTGGCACAAACACAAAATTAAATTCACAAAGCTAACACCATTTTCTAATGATGTATTGTTTGTCGCACAAACTAAAAATAACCCATTTAACGATAACTCTAAACTTCACAGAGCTTCATGTTGGGTATTCCGCACATATTTAGGTCAAGTATCTTTATTATTAAACTTTAATATCATGTTTTTTGTTGTGAGCTAGTTTAGAGGTAATCCGCAGGTCATCCTAATTTATGCAAAAATATTCTGAGTTGATTGCTGATGCAGCAAAGCGCCACCTCCAACCTTTTTTAAGGCTATTTTGGCGAGTATATCAGCCGTCTTATATATGTCACGAACCGGTCCGAGCAGGAGACCCAAATGCGTAACGTTTCACACAATGCTCTATTAAGGGATCTGGGAAGTCAGGCAGAGAGGAAATAGACAACAATCTTGTGCCCGCTGGGCAGGAGGAGAGGGAAGCCCTCACAAACATAGTGTGGTCGGAAATTGGAAGAATGGTCGGAGATCAGAACAAGTTGTGCAGCCGGGACGGGAGACGGAGCGTGTTTGGAGATCGGAACAAGTTGAGCAGCCGGGACGAGCAGGAAGTCAGAGATCGATACAGGAAACAGAATCAGGATACGGGTAGCTGGGACAGTAGAACGGAGCTTGGAACGGTTGGCGATACAGGTAACAGAATTAGGATACAGGTAGCCAGGACAGGAGAACAGAGCTTGGAATAGGGGGCGATAGAGGAAACAGAATCAGGATACGGGTAGCTAGGACAGGAGAACGGAGCTTGGATCGGGGTTGATACAGAAAACAGAATCAGGATATGGGTAGCCGGGACAGGAGAACACATCTTGAACCGTGGATTGATACAGGAAACAGAATCAGAATACGTATAGCCAGGACAGGAGTATGGAGCTTGGATCGGGGATCGGTACAGGAAACGGGATCAAAACGGGAGCTAGAGTCAAAAGTCCTTGCCTTGCATGCGCTGAGATTCGCAGACAGACTGACCAGAAGTGAATGAGAATGATGTGTTTAAATAGGAGGGGAGCCAATCAGGAAACGAGCGGCAGCTGGGCTAAACCAGTGAGCGTAGGTGAGAACAATTGGCAAGTCATGACAGTATAGGCCTTTTAACACCCAGGAACCCGAAATGAAAGGAATGATACACTCCCAATACAAAAATTCAATATCAAGAACAAATGAAAAAATGTCAGAATATTGTAAATGAATACTTTAAATTATTTCATTTAACTATTTTGTCCGTTTTGATGAATAGCAAGATCAAAAATACAGTGAAATAAGAAAAAATGCTATGAGTGTGTGACGGCAGTTTTTTGGTAGTGTAGTATGAAAATGGTGAAAGTAGGAAATGGCCTGTTTTATGTACAGTCCAAACGCCCAACCCAAACCACAAAAAAACGATTACAAAATAAGGGTTTTCCGAGCTATGGAATGTATGTACATGTCAGGACCAGAACGGAGACAGGATCCACTTGCGTGCGTTTTTTTAAAGTTTTCTTAAAATTACAAAAAACAAATCAAATTTTGGTAAGTTTTGTTTTCATTCTCTTTGAAGTAATTAAAGTTTGATTAATATAGTAGTAAAAAATGAATGTGGTAACAGATTATAACATTTAAGTCAAATTTGAGATTTCCTTTTAAGACTTTTCATCAAACACCTTAAACAAAATAAACATGATGTTTTTCTGTAATTTGTTGTCATGATTACTGATGTGAATCACCTGTGCCGGCTCCTTTGGCACCAACTGCCTCGGACACTGATTGGCTCCCTGTCCCTTTTTAAACCCACTCCTGTCTGTCACCTTTTGTCAGTCCGTCTGCCAACCTCAAGTAAATCCAGGCAAGCCTTTTTCGACCCTGACTCCCACCTGTTGGTTTGCTCCTATCTGTCCCCTGGCTTCGCCCCGTTTTTGATACCAACCACGTCTACTCTTCATTCCTGGCTTACGACTCGCTTCCGACCCCGACCACGTTTTTGCTCTCCTGTCCCGGCTAGTGACCCATATTTTCGTTACCGACACCGCCATCGCTAGACACGGAAGTGCCACGACCTACAATCACCGCATCATGGGCGCAACCCTTTCTCTTTCTTCCAATAAAACTTGTGATAGACGCAACGCAAGTGGGTCCTGTCTCTGTTCTGGTCTTGACATTTATGTGAATTGGTGTCTAAAGTCTTGTCCATCGCATATTAAATTGCTGGCTTTTCTTCAAATGAATTTAGACTCTGTTATTTCTTCTATTAAATATACCTCCTATGAAATTTAGAACTGAGCAAGTAGCTTTTCTTCCCTCTGCCTAAAATAATAGGTGCTACATTTTCAACCAATATGGCTACATTTTTATGAGTGTATTTTGACTTCTTGCCATCAGAATGAATAAAAGTATGATGAGAACAGCATGTAGGCATTAAGCCATCCAGACAATTGAATTAAGGGACCATTGCTAAGTTAAAAACACATTTGACAAAAAATAACACTGGCATGTTCAAGGACTCAAAAGCAATATAACAAAGTTTCTTCTTAAAACGCCTGCCAATGAAAAAAAATGAAGTCATCACTCGTCTCCACGCCCCTCGTTATAAAAGGTGACGGGTGGCAAAGTCCGCACGGCAAAAAAAACTCCCAACCTTCCCTTGACACGGCCCATTCTTTTCTTCTTTTATGCGTTACGTTCCCTTCCTTCGCAACTAGCCATAATTCATCACATCCACTACACAGCATCATCTCCGAACAGAAGAGCAGCTTCAGCGACAGACTGTTGTCACAGTCTTGTTCCACAGACGGACTGAGGAGATCATTTCTTCCTCATGCAATGAGGCTCTATAACTCCACCCGGGGGAGTAAAGGCCCACATTAAACCCCAACCTCAATTTGCATATAATGCTATTTTTATTACAGTCTGTATTTTCCGTAGCACTATTTAAATACTCTATATCAACATGTTATATTGAGCATTTTTGTATACTATATCTTTTATTTTATTATTTTATTTTTCAACACAAGGATACTGCTGGACGTTTGAAT